>NC_080203.1:60230255-60535880 GCF_030028045.1 Hippopotamus amphibius kiboko | reverse complement strand
ACAAAAATGCTAGAATATACAATGGCTAAAGGGACCCCCTTCAAATACTGGTGCTGGGAAAACTGGACATCAATATGCTTGTTTTGTTTGGTTTGATTTTGTTTCATTTTATTTATTTATTTATTATTTTTGGGGGGGTAAACCAAGTTCAATCATCTGTTTTTATACACATATCTCCGTATTCCCTCCCTTCCTCACCTCCCCCTCCACCCCCATCCCAGTCCTCTAAGACATCATCCATCCTCGAGTTGAACTCCCTTTCTTATAGAGCAACTTTCTGCTGGCTAACTATTTTACCGTTGGTAGTATATATATGTCTATGCTACTCTCTCACTTAGTCTCAGCTTCCCCATCACCCCCCGACCCCCAAACCTCGAGTTCTGCAGTCCATTCTCTGCATCTGTGTCCTTGTTCTTGTCACTGAGTTCATCAGTACTGTTTTTAGATTCCGTACATGTGAGTTAGCATACAATATTTGTCTTTCACTTTCTGACATACTACACTCTGTATGACAGACTCTAGGTCTATCCACCACATGACATATAGCTCCATTTCATCCCTTTTTACCGCTGAGTAGTATTCCATTGTATATATGTGCCACATCTTCTTTATCCATTCATTTGTTGATGGGCATTTAGGTAGCTTCCATGTCCTGGCTATTGTAAATTGTGCTGCAATGAATATTATGCTACATGTTTCTTTTGGGATTATGGTTTACTCCGGGTATATGCCCAGGAGTGGGATTACTGGATCATATGGTAGTTCCATTTGTAGTTTTTTAAGGAACCTCCAAACTGCTGTCCATAGTGGCTGTACCAACTTACATTCCCACTAACAGTGCAGGAGAGTTCCCTTTTCTCCACACCCTCTCCAACATTTGTTGTTTCCAGATTTTGTGATGATGGCCATTCTGATCGGTGTGAGGTGATCCCTCATTGTGGCTTTGACATGCTTTTCTCTGATGATTAGTGATGTTGAGCATCTTTTCATGTGTTTGTTGGCCATCTGCATGTCTTCTTTGGAGAAATGTTGATTTAGGTCTTCCGCCCATTCGTGGATTGGGTTATTTGCTTTTCTGGTATTAAGCTGCATGAGCTGCTTGTGTATTTTGGAGGTTAATCCTTTGTCTGTTGTTTCATAGGCAACTATTTTTTCCCATTCTGAGGGTTGCCTTCTAGTCTTGTTTATGGTTTCTTTCGCTGTGCAAAAGCTTTTAAATTTCATTAGGTCCCATTTGTTTATTCTTGATTTTATTTCCATGATTCTAGGAGGTGGGTCAAAAAGGATCTTGCTTTGATGGATGTCATAAAGTGTTCTGCCTATGTTTTCCTCTGGGAATTTTATAGTGTCTGGCCTTACATGTAGGTCTTTAATCCATTTAAAGTTCGTTTTTGTGTATGGTGTTAGGAAGTGTTCTAATTTTGTTCTTTGACATGTAGCTATCCAATTTTCCCAGCACCACTTATTGAAGAGACTGTCTTTTTTCCATTGTATATTCTTGCCTCTTTGTCAAATATAAGGTGCCCATATGTGCTTGGGCTTACCTCTGAGTTCTCTATTTTGTTCCATTGATCTTCCTTTCTATTTTTGTGCCAGTACCATACTGTCTTGATCACTGTGGCCTTATAGTATAGTTTGAAATCAGGAAGCCTGATTCCACCAACTCCATTTTTCCTTCTCAAGATGGCTTTGGCTATTTGGGATCTTTTGCATTTCCATAGAAATCGTAAGATTTCTTACTCTAGTTCTGTGAAAAATGCCATTGGGAATTTGACCGGGATTGCATTGAATCTGTAAATTGCTTTGGGTAGTACAGTCATTTTGACTATGTTGATTCTTCCAATCCAGGAACATGGTATATCCCTCCATTTGTTTGTGTCTTCTTTGATTTCTTTCATCAGAGTCTTAAGGTTTTCTGCATAGAGATCTTTTGCCTCCTTAGGCAGGTTTATTCCTAGGTATTTTATTCATTTGCTGCAATGGTAAGTGGGAGAGTTTCCTTAATTTCTCTTTCTGCTCGTCCATTGTTAGTGTATAGGAATACAAGAGATTTCTGTGCATTAATTTTGTATCTTGCTACTTTACTAAACTCATCAATTAGTGCTAGCAGTTTTCTGGTAGAGTCTTTAGGGTTTTCTATGGATAATATCATGTCATCCGCAAAGAGTAACAATTTTACTTCTTCCTTTGCAATTTGGATTCTTTTTATTTCTTTTTCTTCTCTGACTGCTGTGGCTAAACCTTCCAAAACTATGTTGAATAATAATAGTGAGAGTGGACACCCTTGTCTTGTTCCTGTTCTTAGAGGAAATTCTTTCAGTTTTTCCCTATTGAGAATGATGTTGGATTTTGTTTTTTCATATATGGCTTTTATTATGTTGAGGTAATTTCCTTCTTTACCCATTTTCTGGAGAGTTTTTATGATTAATTGATGTTGATTTTTTAAAAAATTATTTTCTGCATCTATTGAGTTTATCATATGGTTTTTATCCTTCAATTCGTTGATATGATGTATCACATTGATAGATTTTTGTGTATTGAAGAATCCGTGCATCGCAGGGATAAACCCCACTTGATCATGGTGTATGATTTTTTTAATGGGCTGTTGGATTCTGTAGGCTAGCATTTTGTTGAGGATTTTTTAGTTTATATTCAACAGTGATATTGGTCTGTAATTTCCTTTTCTTGTGACATCTTTGCCTGGTTTTGGTATCAGGATGGTGGTGGTCTCATAGAATGAGTTTGGGAATGTTCCTTCTTCTGCAATATTTGGAAGAGTTTAGTTTTTAGCTCTTCTCTAATTGTTTGATAGAATTCACCCGTGAATCCATCTCGCCCAAGGCTTTTGTGTGTTGGGAGATGTTTAATCATTGCCTCAATTTCCGTACTTGTGACTGGTCTGTTCATCGTTTCTATTCCTTCCTGGTTCAGTCTTGGAAGATTGTATTTTTCTAAGAATGTATCCATTTCTTCCAGGTTATCCAATTTAATGGCATATAGTTGCTTGTAGTAGTCTCTCATAATATTTTGTATTTCTGTGGTGTCCGTTGTTACTTCTCCTTTTTCTTTTCTATTTCTATTGATTTACATCCTCTCCTTTTATTCCTGATGAGTCTGGCTAATGGTTTATCAATTTTGTTAATCTTCTCAAAGAACCATCTTTTAGTTTCATTAATTTTTGCTATTGTTCCTTCCTTTCTTTTCCATTTTTTTCTGCTCTGATATTTATGACTTCTTTCCTTCTGCTCACTTTGGGCTTTCTTTGTTCTTCTTTTTCTAATTGTTTAAGGTGAAAGGTTAGCTTGTTTATTCGATATTTTTCTTGTTTCTTAAGGTAGGACTATATTGCTATAAACTTCCCTCTTAGAACTGCTTTTGCTGTGTCGCATAGGTTTTGGGTTATTGTGTTTTCATTGTCATTTGTTTCTAGATATTTTTTGATTTCCTCTCTGATGTCCTTAATTATCTGTTGGATGTTTAATAGTGAATTGTTTAGCCTCCATGTGTTTGCATTTTTTACAGTTTTTTTTTCCTGTAATTGATATCTAGTCTCATGGCATTGTGGTCTGAGAAGACGCTTGATATGATTTCAATTTTCTTGAATTTGCCGAGGTTTGATTTGTGACCCAAGGTGTGATCTATCCTGGAAAATATTCTGTGTGCATTTGAGAAGAAAGTGTATTCTGTCATTTTTGGATGGAATGTCCTATAAATATCCATTAAGTCGAGATGGTCTAATGTGTCATATAAAGCTTGTGTGTCCTTATTTATTTTCTGTTTGGATGATCTGTCCATTGATGTAAGTGGAGTGTTCATGTCTCCTACTATTATTGTGTTACTGTCAATTTCCCCTTTTATGACTGTTAGCATTTGCCTTATGTACTGTGGTGCTCCTATGTTGGGTGCATAGATATTTACCATTGTGATATGTTCTTCTTGGATGGATCCCTTGATCTTAATGTAGTGTCCTTCCTTGTCTCTTTTAATAGTCTCTACTTTAAGTCTAATTTTGTGATATGAGTATTGTTACTCCAGCTTTCTTTTGACTTCCATTTGCATGGAATATCTTTTTCCATCCCTTTACTTTCAGTGTATATGTATCCCTTGATCTGAAGTGGGTTTCTTGTAGGCAGCATATAGAGGGGTCTTGTTTTTGTATCCATTCAGCCAGTCTGTGTCTTTTCGTTGTAGCACTTAATCCATTTACATTTAAGGTGATTATTGACATGTGTGTTTCTATTACCATTTTCTTAATTGTTTTGTGTTTGTATCTGTAGATGTTTTCCTTTTCTTTTGTTTCCTACTTAGAGGAATTCATTTAGCACTTGTTGTAAGGCTGGTTTGGTGGTGCTGAATTTTCTTCACTTTTGCTTGTCTGGAAAGCTTTTGATTTCTCCATCGAATATGAATGAGATTCTTGCTAGTTAGAGTATTCTTGGCTGTAGGTTTCTGTCTTTCAGGACTTTCAGTATATCCTGCCATTCCCTTCTGGCCTGGAAAGTTTCTGTAGAGAGGTCAGCTGTTATCCTTATGGGTTTTCCTTTATATGTTATTTGTTGCTTTTCTCTTGCTGCTTTTAATATTTTTTCTTTGTGTTTAATTTTCATTAGTTTGATTAATATGTGTCTTGGTGTATTTCTCCTTGGGTTTATTCTGTATGGGACTCTCTGTGCTTCTTGGACTTGGTTATTATTTTCCTTTCCCATGTTGGGGAAGTTTTCCACTATAACCTCTTCAAATATTTTCTCAGACCCTTTCTTGTTTTCTTCTTCTTCTGGGATGCCTATAATTCGAATGTTGGTATGCTTAATGTTATCACTGAGGTTCTGAGACCTCTTCTTTTTATTCTTTTTTTTTTTTTTTCCTGCTCTGTGGTGGTTATTTCCCCCATTCTATCTTCCAACTCACTTATTCATTCTTCTGCCTTGGTCATTCTGCTGGTTATAGCATCTAGAGTATTTTTAATTTCAATTATTTTGTTATCCATGGCTGTTTGTTTTTCTGAGTTCTTATGAACTGTTTCTTGTACTTTCTCTATTTTGTCATGAAGGTTTTGTGTCATTTTTTCTATCATTACTCTGAATTCTTTTTCAGGCATTTATCCTGTTTCTTCTTCATTTATTTGGTCTTGAGGGTTTTTTTCCTGCTCCTTTGCCTGCATGGTGTTTCTTTGTTTCCTCATGGTAGTCCAAACTTTTGGGGTTGCTTGTCCCAGCGATAGAGGTGTTTAAAGAAGACTGACCAAGCCTCAGACTAATGTCCAAGTGTTGGGTTAAACAAATATTAAGTCAAGGAAACACATACATGTATAAGACACACAATTACTAAATCCATTAGGACATAAGGCTCTGGAAAGACCTGACAGAACCCCAGTGTTCTATAAGATATTCAAAGAGAAACCCAACAGAAATTGACAACTGAAACAGAACAAATCAGAGACAAAAGCAAAGGCAAACAAACAAACAAATAACACCTTACACATGCAAACACTAATCCAAGGAGGTTTTGTAAGCTAGGATCAAATATAAAAAAGAGGTAGAGTACCACCAGTCAGAATGGAGATTCTCAGAATGAAATTAGACATTTGTACTAAGAACTAAGATAGAGATAAAAACCTAATATTAAATACCAAGGCAGTGTGTCATCTGGAGAATAGAGCAAGGTGTCTGAGCCTATCGATAGTGTTGCTTATAAGTATGTTAAGATAAAATAAACTAAAAATGGATGGAAGACAGGGGAACAGAAGAGTGTAGTGTGATTGGAAATATGCAAATAAAAAGAAAGGAGTAGACCAGGTGTGCAGGCATCAGTAGTTGCAGCACTTAGGCTCAGTTGTTGCTACATGCAGGCCCTAGAGTGCCCTGACTTCAGTAGTTGAGGCACATAGGCTCAACAATTGTGGCCCATGGCTTACTTGTTCTGCAGCATATGGGATCGTCCATAAGAAAGGATCAAACCTGTGTCCCTGAATTGGTAAGCGGATTCTCAAACACTGAACCACCAGGGAAGTCCCTTCATGGTAATTTTAATCAATCAATAATATTCTATGATTGTATAAGAAATTTATAATAATCTGTCAATGAAAATTTAATTTTAGATAGTCACTATTTTGCCTTAATCTCCTCTTATTGACTATGAAGGTCATTACCTTTTAACTGTAGAAGCTATGTACAAATCATTAGATATTTGCAATGTATTGTAACTTCCTTGCATCTTCTCTATACACCTTTAGGAGAATTTCAACCTCAAACTTATTTTCCTCTTCTGCCTTTTTTTTTTTTTTTTTTGTAGCCCAAGTGTGTGACCTAGACCCCACAATTCAGACCTAATTTGAGATTTGATTTTTAAAATGATAAATTAAAGAAGCAGATACTTGATAGAATCAATATTCTGACAAGAACAGGAGTTATGGCATCTGGCTTTTGAGGGCAGAAATTGTTCTGAGCCAACTATTCAGCATCTACTAGGATATATTAGATAGCATACTAGAAAGTGTCATAGAGGAGACCACAAAGGAATATTTGCCCTGAAATAAAAGCACATTCTTGCTTGTAGATGGATTCAAATGCATCAATTCATGTTTCTCTTTCTTGTAAAGTTTTACATAAGCCAATTTTTGCTTTAATGTAATGGAATAGTATTTGGATATTTTAACTCAAGAGTTGTTTGCTCTTTCCTCTGCTAAGAGAAGAACAATGTCAATTAATGTCCTGAATGTATTTCTTTAGTCTCAATGGGCTATATGGTATGAAACCAAGGTTCTTTTTCTTTGTAAGAGCTAAACATTAAAGAAACTAAGTTTTAAAAACTTCAAAAAAAAAAAAAAAAAAAGAAAGGAGTAGAAATGTGTAAAAGATAGAGATGAAAGGAAGGTATGAGAGATATATTGTCCATACTACCAAAACTTAGCTGGAAATAGAAGTATATAAAAAGGCTAAAAAATAAAAATAGAATTAAAAAATATGTTATAAAACTTGTAGATGCCTTAGGACTAAGGTCGTAATTAATAAAGGAAAAAAAAAAAAGAAAAAGAACTGATCCCAGAATGGACCAGTTCAATTAAATTGATACTAATATTTCTGTTTCCTTAGAGTCTCAGCTGTAATTGCCCTTCTACTAGCCTTGGGTTTTTTGTATTATTTTGTGGCCAGCAGAGCTTCCTTTATTGTTCCTCTGTAAGTGTTGGTGCGTGGGGAGGGAGAGGGTACAATAGTGGCTCCTTTCCCTGGGAGTGAGTGAGCAGTGGCGCACTGTTGTTTCAGTAGGGCTTGGAAGTGCCTGTTGCAGAGGGACGCCGGTGGCTCAGGTGTAAACAGAAAGTCTCAGAGTTGGGCCTGTCTCAGTTTTTTTTTTTTTTTTTTTTTCTTGGCAGCCTCCCTGCTGCCTGCATTCCAAGGGGTTTTAATCTAGCCCTGCCCGATGGCCTGAGGGTACTTGTTATCCCTGAGCACCTTAGGTGGCCCACAGGCATCCCTCCACTGCCTGCTGCAGGTGCTGAAAGAGAGAGAGAGGCTATGCCCATGGCTCCTTCCCCCGGCCTGTGAGCCTGCAACATCCAGCTGCCATCATGGCTGGGCAGCTCTCAGGGTCAGGCACTTATTACCGTGGACCTCTTCCCTCCTGTCCTCTCTGTCCATCACCTTACTGGCAACAATTTTTCTCTCCCTGAGCCAGCTCTCCGGTTCCCACACTCCTGCTTCCAGACCCTCTGTTCAGCTATGAATCGACATCTCAGTCCGGGATTGCTGAGCTACAGTTCGGAACCTCCGTGTGTTTCTCACTCCCTCCAGTCTGCCACAGCTCAGCCGCTTCACCCTCTTTGAGGCATCTTAGATGCCTCCCTACCGGTTATGTTGGGATCTTTGTGGTCCTTTCTGGTGTCCAAGGTCATCTGCTGGTGTTCAGCTGGTTCTCTGTGGGAATTATTGTGTCTTTTGGTGCATTCCCAATGCATCTGTAGAGAGTGATGCATTCAGCATCCCTCTATTTTGCCGTCATCCCCAAGCTAACATTTCCTAATATCTACATTACTTACTATTTTTGTTTTTGTTTCCTATAGTTACTGTCTTCCACCTTCTCCCATACAACTCCCTTGAATTACCTTGAGTTAAACTTTTATCTCTTCTGGTCCTAAATGATACAGATCACATTAATTTATAACAAATTACACAGAGAGAGACATATGCACACTTTTCCTTTGTAGTATAATTCTGTTGTATCTTATTAGAAACCACAATTTCATCCTGCTGAAGTTTGATAAGTAGGGTTGAAGAAACACAAGCTCTCAGTAGTTAGAAAGTGAAAACAAGAGTTCTGAACTCAATGGAAGTAATACAAATATATTATGCACTTTTACTATTTTTCTTTCCTTCAAGTTACTGAGTAATTCATGTTGCATTATTTTTTAATTTTTTATTGGAATATAATTGCTTTCCATTCTTGTACCAGGTTTTGAGGTACACCAAAGTCAATCAGCTGTATTTATCCACATATCCCCATATTCCCTCCCTTGACTCCCCACCACCCTCCCCATCCTGGCCCTCTAAGGCATCATCCATCATAGAGTTGATCTCCCTTTGTTATACAGCAGCTTCCCACTGGCTACCTAGTTTACAGTTGGTAGTATATATATGTATATGCTACTCTCTCACTTCATCCCAGCTTCCCCTTCACCTCCCACCCCCCCAACCTCGTGTCCTCCAGTCAATTCTCTGCATCTGCATCCTTATTCTTGAATTTTTTTTTTTTTTAATTTGGTAGATTAGATGATTTTTTTCTGGATGTGGATGTGATGATGACATGAGAAAAGAGAAGGAATTTGAAGAATAATTCCATAATTGATGTATGTATTGAGTACCTATTGTGTCTCCAACATTGTAGAAAAGACAAAAACAAAAGTTAAAAATAGCATTGGGAAGGTAACACAAACTCACAAGCCATGGATAACAATATTGGTTAATATACATAACAGGGAAATGATTAAACACCTTAATAAATTGTTGCAACAAGTGTTATCATGGTAGATACTGCTTAATGACATAAAAAAAAAAAAAAAAAAAACTACAAAACATCTGTCCCTTCTCAGAGAAAATAGTACAGGGCAATTAAGGAGAGTGACAGTTACACAAACATGAAACAATTAATTCAATGGATACAAAGGATTAATTGTTATGGTAGATAAACAAGTAGCATTACACAGATTTTTTTTTTGTCTCAGCTTTCCCCTCACCCCCCACCCGCCCAAATCTCGAGCTCTCCAGTCCATTCTCTGCATCTGCATCCTTGTTCTTATCTTGTCACTGAGTTTATGAGTACCATTTTTAGCTTCCGTATATATGAGTTAGCATACAATATTTGTCTCTCTCTTTCTGACTTATTTCACTCTGGATGACAGACTTTAGGTATATCCACCTCATTACATATAGCTCCATCTCAGTCCTTTTTATAGCTGAGTAATATTCCATTGTATAAATGTGGCACATCTTCTTTATCCATTCATTTGCTGATAGGCATTTAGGTGACTTCCATGTCCTGGCTATTGTACATAGTACTGCAATAAACATTATGGTACATGTTTCTTTTGGGATTATGGTTTTCTCTGGGTATATGGCCAGGAGTGGGATTACTGGATCATATGGAAGTTCTATTTGTAGTTTTTAAAGGAACCTCCAAACTGCTGTCCATAGTGGCTGTACCAACTTACATCCCCCCCCAACAGTGCAGGAGAGTTCCCTTTTCTCCACACCCTCTCCAACATTTGTTGTTTCCAGATTTTGTGATGATGGCCATTCAGATCGGTGTGAGGTGATAACTCATTGTGGCTTTGACATGCTTTTCTCTGATGATTTGTGATGTTGAACATCTTTTCATGTGTATGTTGGCCATCTGTATGTCTTCTTTGGAGAAATGTCGATTTAGGTCTTCCGCCCATTTGTGGATTGGGTTATTTGCTTTTCTGGTATTAAGCTGCATGAGCTGCTTGTATATTGTGGAGGTTACTCCTTTGTCCGTTGTTTCATAGGCAACTATTTTTTCCCATTCTGAGGGTTGCCTTCTAGTCTTCTTTATGGTTTCTTTTACTGTGCAAAAGCTTTTAAGTTTCATTAGGTCCCATTTGTTTATTCTTGATTTTATTTCCATGATTCTAGGAGGTGGGTCAAAAAGGATCTTGCTTTGATGGATGTCATAGTGTGTTCTACCTATCTTTTCCTCAAGGAGTTTTATAGTGTCTGGCCTTACATGTAGGTCTTTAATCCATTTTGAGTTTATTTTTCTGTATGGTGTTAGGAAGTGTTCTAATTTCATATATGATAAACCAAAAGCCAACATCATTCTAAATGGGGAAAAACTGAAAGAATTCCCACTAAGGACAGGAACAAGGCAAGGGTGTCCACTCTCACCGTTATTATTCAACATAGTTTTGGAAGTTTTAGCCACAGCAAGCAGAGAAGAAAAAGAAATAAAAGGAATCCAAATTGGAAAAGAAGAAGTAAAATTGTCACTCTTTGCAGATGACATGATATTTTATATAGAAAACCCTAAAGACTCTACCAGAAAACTGCTAGCACTAATTGATGAATTTAGTAAAGTAGCAGGTTACAAAATTAATGTACAGAAATCTCTTGCATTCCTATACACTAACAATGGAAGAATAGATAGAGAAATTAAGGAAACTCTCCCATTTACCTTTGCAGCAAAAAGAATAAAATACCTAGGAATAAACCTGCCTAAGGAGGCAAAAGATCTGTATGCAGAAAACTTTAAAACATTGATGAAAGAAATCAAAGATGACACAAACAGATGGAGGGACATACCATGTTCCTGGATTGGAAGAATCAACATCGTGAACATGACTGTATTACCCAAAGCAATTTACAGATTTAATGCAATCCCGGTCAAATTACCAATGGCATTTTTCACAGAACTAGAGCAAGAAATCTTACAATTTGTGTGGAAATGCAAAAGACCCCGAATAGCCAAAGCCATCTTGAGAAGGAAAAATGGAGTTTGGAATCAGGCTTCCTGACTTGAAACTATACTACAAGACCATGGTGGTCAAGACAGTATGGTACTGGCACAAAAAAAAAAGAAAGGAAGATCAATGGAACAGAATAGAAAACTCAGACGTAAGCCCAAGCACATATGGGCACCTTATCTTTGACAAAGGAGGCAAGAATATACAATGGAAAAAAGACAGCCTCTTCAATAAGTGGTGCTGGGAAAATTGGACAGCTACATGTCAAAGAATGAAATTAGAACACTTCCTAACACCATACACAAAAATAAGCTCAAAATGTATTACAGCGATTTTTAAGATGTTACCAGGCTCGTCTTATGCCACTCTTTAAATGACACAGTTTCTGAATTTCCTAAGGTCTTTAAAGTTAATGGTAGTGTCATATTTTTGTGCTACTTTTCTCACTCCTAATTCTTCTCTAAATTTCCTATAGGTTACTTTATCTTATTACCTGTATCAGATGGTAAAAATGCTCACCTTTAAATAACACTTTTTTGTAATGGTGTGCAATCATTAACATGCATCCATAAAATTAATTAATATTCCCACTTTAACCTATCCATTTATGAGAATACATTTACATGTCTAAGGGGAAAATGAAGAAATAGAATGTCTTAGGTAAACGAAGAAAGGGAAACAATCATCAATCCAGTGTTTGGATAAAATTACACATTCAAATGCCAATGCATTATGATTTTCATCTGATTTGGGAATACAGATCTCTGGATTGAAATGTTTTAAATATTGCATTTTCACCCTTGAAAAAAGAGGGAAAAAACTATTTTGGAGTCTGTTTGCTCCAGATGTAACTAAAATTTAAGATTTTTAAGATAAAATTATGCAGAATTTTAGGCGGGTGAGTCAAAAATTACTATAACTCGGGTTATATTAAGACTTCTATAAATTCTGCAGCCAGACTGCGGATAATTTTTGACTCACCCTCCTATGACGAACTAGTCCCCAACCGATCATCTAGATCAGTGATCAGTTAAGCTCACATTCTCCTCTGTGGATCCCTAGGTGTTACTGATCTCTCTTAGAAGATTTTATTTGAGGGAAGAATTCTGGTGTTTGATAGAAACTGAAAAAAAAAGCAGCATAATGAATAGAAAAAGAAAGTTAAGAATCACTGATCTAGTCAAACATCCACCATCATTTTTATGGAAAAAGCAAATGATGTTTACTGAGGTTGAGTGACTTGTCTGAAGTTGCAGGATTGGTTAATTTCAGAAAGAACACTAGGATTCACAGTCAATACATTTCCTACTAATCCACAATGCTTCTCAGACTAATGAGTTTTTCATAAAGAAATACTGGTAGAAATTTAATTATTTTAATAAAAGTACACATGTTTCATGGAGACATGACTAGATAACTATCTTTTTTTTTTCTTTTCTTTTCTTTTCCCAGCACTTTTATTGATTTATTTGAATGTAACATACTGTACACTGTTCAGCCTTTCGGGAGGTAGGAGGAGGGAGGGAATCTATACGAGGAGTCGGCTGGAAGTCAGCACGCGGATGGACACACATCTGTGGTCGGCGCACCTTGACATCGTCGCCAGGGGCCACACTTCCTGCAGAGGCAGAGCTCCCCAAACCATTATTTTTTTAAAACATAACATTCAGGACTGGAGCTGCTTTTCCTTCAGTAGCCCATTCCATTTGCAAACGGGACCAGAATTCTATCCCAATATCAAGCAAAGATGCCATTTTTAAATGCAGGAGAATCTCATTACTCCTTACCAAACTGTTTCTGTCTTTCTCTCTCAATGTGTGTGTTTCGGGGGTGAGGCAGGGGAGAGGGTGAAGGAAATGTTTTCTATTTTTGGTTTCTGCAAGCTTTGATACATTTTGCTAGAAGCTGTTTCAGTCTTTTGAGTGCTACAATGATGACTGTTTACACATAGTCTCTTGGTAATTTAAATGGCTGCGTGAAATATGAATCCAGTTTGTGCCCTATTTGCTGTTACCATGGTCATCTAATACTCTACTTGTCTCACCAAACATTTAATTTTGGTTGCGGGTGGTCCATGTTCATGTGTCAGGTGCAATTATTATTTTAAAGGAAAACAACAGAGAATCTAGTTCTCATAAGAATGAGTTGCGTTATATAGCTCTGACTCAGTTACCAATTACATTTTAACATACAGATGCCAACCACAAAATTAAACATTTTTAGAATCCCATTTGTCAAAAAGCAAGTTGGAAGCCAAGTACCATAAAAGCCAAAACACTCTGCCTCTGATGCATTTCCTTTGACATCCCAACTTTTTAAGGAATGAGAAAAATATGACCTTTTATGGGACTACTTTACGGGAAAGTTTCTTAATAGAGCTAATTCTTAAATAACAGATTAACTGGAAGTACCGGTTAAGCATTGACACGATTAAGTTATTAGAGAGGATCACAAAACACCAGCCTTTCTAGAGGTTAAACTTTAGTAAAAAGACACATTTAGTGAGTCTTTCCTTGTACCAAAATACTGTGTCCAAACAATAGAAATAAACAGACCTTTTCAAAACAAGCAATATGAAGATAAAACTGCAGCATCAATATAATCTTATAGTTATCACTTAAAGTATTTAGAACAAATAGTATTTCTCTACACTTTTAAAGTTCACTACAGACACTGCAAATAAGGCTTCTGTATTTATTTAGTAGAATACAATGTGATGATGACTGGTATGTTCTTACATACCGTTTTCTATACCTGCTCTAACAAAATGAATTTCAATAAGGTTACATTATGGAAGCTTCCAAAGCTCTTTAAATTTACAGAAAATAGTTTTATTTGGTTTGTAACGACTAGATCATACAGCTTGGACAGGTTTTAGTATATGGTTACACATATACCAGAATATATTTGCTCAGTTTAAGCCCCTGGGAGGGTTGCACTTCATACCAAATTCCTTGACCGTTCCTGTGGGGGAGATGCACTGCGTGAGACTGAGAAAGTGTTCTTACTTATGCAGACAGCCTCTTCCTCACTCACCACTGTGACATACGGCAAAAAGATCATCAGTAAATAACGACGCTAGGCTACCAAAATGTATTTAACCATCAATTTTCCTTCTTTTAACATACTTTTGGAGACTTGTACTTTTATAATATACATGATATTGATGTATTAAAAGAGAAGAATGTGGCCTGCTGGTCTGTTTATTAGGAGGACGCCTTGGGAGTGATGCATGCCTTTCAGCGATGGCAGGCATCTCTCACGCAAGCCATGTCTGTTGTGCACGGTTCCTACGGCAGAAGCGCAGATTACGTCAACTGATGGCACCAGGGGCGCTCACACCCTTTCCCTAATTCTATCTCCTATCCGCGAAGTGTTTGCCAAATTTTAAAAACACTTAGTCGTGAACATGCACGTGCTGTGCTGAAGAGAGAGAGACGGGAAACCAGGGAGCTGCTACTGAGGACACGCTTCAAAACCCCGAAAGATATTTAACATCCTATTAAATAAATAACTTAGAAAGAACAGAAAGGGGTGAGGCAGAATGCACAAGCATACCATACTTTTTTTTTTTTTTTTTTTTTTTTTTGGTTAGAACAGTTTTACACACCACGTTTATATTCTGTGATCCTGTCCAACTCTTCCACGATGCCACGCCCAAAGCTCCTTTGGCTGCACGTATGACATGACCCAAGTGCTTTCCAGCAAATGCTCGCGTGTCTTGCTGCTCACTGAATCATGAGGCTTGAATGAGCAATGGAAGTCTCTGACATGAGTTCCTATTCCATAAATAACTTTCCCGAAGATCAGTCAACAGATTGTTCCTTGTCCTTGAAGTTCTATCTCAGAGGTTAAAAACAAAACATAAACAAAAACTTAACCCAAAACTCAGCCACCATATTGTTCACTTAGGGATAACTTCGATCCCGTTTGATCCGCTTACATCTCAATTACAAAGCAGGACACAGAGCTAATTAAGAGAACGTCATATGTCAGCAGAGAGCACAAAACCCTTCAAAGGCTTCCTTTCTTTCAAGCAAGCAGACACTTGCAATGTGTCTTTGCCTTCTGAGCTACTGTCTTCGTGAAGAACACCAGCTCTGCCTGGTGAAGAGCCTTTGGTTACTCTGCATCTGCAAGCACTGCCTCCCTCTATGAGTGCACCACCATCGGGAGAAAATGAGCAGAGGTGTTTTTCCTGCGTGTTTTCTGTCCTCTCCTGGGAGCTCCTTTTCCGTTCAATGCCACGTACATTTGCCTCCCGTTGTGCTGCCAGTTAAAGGAGGCATAGGTATTGTATCCATGTTCCTCTATCCTCTCCTTCAGCTTACAGTCATTGTTAAATTCTTTTGAGCCATAGAGCTTCCCCTTCTTGTTCATGGCTAAATAATAGTTGCTGTTAATGGCTTTGACGGCAACAACTCCAATTTCCACTGAAGTTATCTCCAGGATACTGTACGGGCAGTTCTCCTTCTTGGTCCCGCTGACCCTGCCGTCCTCGATCTTGAGAAAGTACTTGGTGAAGGAGAAGAGCTTCCTCCAGCGCACGTCCCCCTGGAGGTGGTTGTAGCTGCGCACGTGCCTGCCCGCGCCGGGGGCCGAGGCGGCGGCGCACAAGGCGTTGGCGGCCCCCGGCGGCGCGGCGGGCGGCCCGAGGGCTGGGCGGCCGGTGGGCACGCAGGACGCCAGGAGCAGCAGCAGCAAGCAGCCGCCGCCGCCGCCGCCGGGCCGTGGGGCCGGGGCCCCCCGCGTCGGCGCCCATCCGCACATGGTCCTGCAGCTGGCGGCGCGCGGCCCGCCTCAGCGGAAGGCACATGCTGCGAGGCCGCGGGCTGGCGCGCGGCGGGGAGGCGGCCGGAGGCGGCGGCCGCCGCTCGGGTGGCCCCGGGCGCGGGCCCGGCCGGCCGCGCGGGCCCCGCCGCCCATCCCCGCCGCCGCTCGGCCCCGGGCCGCGGGCCTCACGCCGCGCTCCCGCGCGCCCCGCTCCTCAGCATCCTCGCGGCGGGGGGTGGGGGGGGGGGCTCCGGGGCGCCGGGCGGACCGCGCAGGGCAGGGCGGGCGCGGGCGCGGCGTGCCCGCGAGGGGCCTGCGGGGCCGCGGTCCCCGTGCCCCGCGCGCTCGCTCCGCGCCGGGAGCCTCCGCAGAGGCGCTCCTCGGCCGGGGTTGGGGCGGGGGGGGGGGGGGGGGGGGGAGGGCTGGCGGCGGGCGCGGCGCTCGGCCCCGGCCCCTCGCAGCCGCCTCCCCGCGAGCGCCCGCTCGCGAGCAGGTTGCAGCCCGTAGATAACTATCTTTAAAACTGTCTTTAAAACATTAATACATAAGGAAATAATTTTCTTACAATTTCTAGAATATTGTCCAATCATAGAGTTTAAAAAGAGGCTGAAAGTAAATGTTATTTTTATCACTATAATAAGAATTCTGATTTTAAACTATTAAATTTTTCCTAAAACACATTTCTTAGATGATTGAAAGGATACCCTAGGGTGATATCTGGGTTTGCTTTAAAAAAATGGATAATCACTCAGCTATGGAAATGTTTACATTTCTTATACTTAGTAATAATACTTTGCTCACACTCCAGGATTCATAGTTGTAGAAGGTATTATTTAAGTCCTTTAAGATGGATGGGATCTCTCAGTGGGATATTAACATTGACAATCAACTCTATATGTATTAACCAACGTTATCTAATTGCTTTCATTCAATATAGATAGAGCTTTAATTTTGTAAATTAGATTAAGGATTGAGGAACAATCAACACATTATTTCTTCCACTATGAGAGAATTTAAAGATATTCACACTTTATAATGTTATTACTTTGGCTAATTTTTCCTTTGAATTAACTGCTTCATAGCATGGACTCAGTTTTCACATAGAGACATCCTGCATCACTGTAATTTCCCTACTGATAATACTCCAACCACACAAGTACTATTGTATATTCCTTTTTTCTAAGACTTAACCTGAGTTACTAGTATTACTATGTCCAGTGCCTGTGAGGCAGAAAATTTAAAAAATAATATTCAATTAATGAATTTTAATTTGAGGATTGAACTTATCAGGGCAACAAAATATTGAAATAACATCAATGCCTGCCTGAATTATTAAATTAACTATTTATATTGCATTTAATTAATTTATTTATTTATTAATTAATTAATTTATTTAAAATGTCACTGAAAGTAAGTGAAAAACTTCTTACAAGAGCTTGTTCAGTTTTACAAAAGCAAAAAAAATATAAAATGAAATTATCCACAGAATATCTTTTCATTGATCTCAGTGATCATTACACACACGCATACGTATACATCTCCATCCTTTGGTAGCAAGTATGACAACACAAACTGCTGCAGAATAAATTCAAGAAAGGAATGGATTGAGATAGGGAAATTAAGCTAAACCCTGGAACCAGAATCTCATATTCTTGGTGCCCCACTGCTAGAGAAGCTGCATCACTACTCAAAGGATGTAAAATGTTTGATAAAAGAGTTGAAGTACTTATGTTGTCAATCTTTATTTTTTTTCTAATCTTCAATCAGTTTACACTGACAGAACACCTTAATTCAGAGTACCACATTTCAAGTGCCCAATAGCCAGATGGACTTAGTAGCTATGGGGCCAAACAGTGCAGGCTAGATTTCTTAACCCCCACCAACTTATTGCCATGTACAACAAGTATAGCATGCAGGTATAATTAATTACTAAGCCTGATTCTTACCATTGTCTCTGTAAGGCAAAATGACAATCTCCTTGAGACTAAGATTCTTTGAAATCAAGAATGAATTTTCCCATGCCTACACTGATATTTGAAGGTTTTATCTGTAACTCACTGAGTTTAATCCATGACACTCTACATACTTTTAAGAATCAGAAATTACAATTTGGGGTAAAGGGAGGATTTGAAATTCAGTCTTCAATAGTCAAAGGAACAAATGAATTAATTCTTTTAAGTTCACAGCCATGTTAGACTGATCAAATGATATCTTCCAGCTATATTTCAGAGCATCATAACCATTACTTACATAACAAGATAAAAAAGAATTTCATGTGAGAATTAAATAATTGCAGGAAGAAATAGGTATTTAGTTGCCCAACTACCTAAATGCACATCTAATTACCCAATTTTCATATGCAAGTGTAAGAGGGCTTTCAATTTGTTTTAACACAATGGTGTCAGAAAACTAATGTGACAATAATTAATATCTCTTGTAAACATTACACATGCTTATTAAAAAACATGAAGTCAAAATGAGTGGCGGGTTTTAGTCATAATTGAAGGTTTTGCAACTGTATGTATACTGGCAATCATTGAATGGTTTGAAACAGGTGAAGTGCTATACTGGTTTGTCTTTTTTACGTAATAAATCATGTTTTTTTCTCTGAAAGATCAGTGGTGTTGTTCCCTAGATTATAACATCAGTATATCACTTCTTGGACAGCTTCTCTAATGAGACTAGGAGACCACTCTGCGATGTTCAGAATAATCTGAGTGTTTAAGCATTCCAGAGATAAAATTTATTGAAGTAAATGCCACGGCCTATAACTATTTGGGAGGACCAAAACAATAAATTGAATGTTCACTGTTGAAAGACTTGAGAATGGGGAAATTTTCCTCCAAAACATACATTCAAAATTTCAAAATTGTCTTTTTAAAACCCTATGTAGTATACATCTTTTCTCTAATCCTTAAACATTCTACATTCCTTTTGTTCTGAATGTGAAATTCAAATAGAAACAGACAAAAGTTTTAGATTCAGCTTCTGGAATAAACCATCAAACTGTAAACAACTAGCAAACTGGATAACATGGATGTATCAAATCTTTTAAAATGTTAAGCAACAGGCAGTTCTGGACTATGATTTTTTAAGAACTTATTGAGATATAATTGACATACAATAAACTGCATGTATTTAAAGTGTACAATTTGATTCTTTTTCTTATTAGTAATGTATATATGGCAATCCCAATCTCCCAATTCATCCCACCCCAACCCATTCCCACCCCCCCCCCCCAGGACTATGATTTTCAGAGACAGGAAATCCATGAGATGAGAGCCATAGCCACCACAGCTTTCTGCCTGAGGGAAACTTCTAGACAGATATTTTACTGAACTAAGGAGACAAAATCAGATTTCAGAGCTGCTGAAGAAGCTAGAGTTTTCTGGCACAGGCCACTGGAGAAGATGGAATGGCTCAGAGAAGAAATTATAGAATGATGCCTAGATGTCTTTTTAGATTTTTGCCTAAATACCAAGCTTTGCACATGCAGATGAGAAGCAACAAATCCTGGTTGATATTTTTTTATTTTAAAAAAGTTATTATTTTATATTGGAGCATAGTTGATTTACAATGTTGTGTTACTTTCAGGTGTGCAGCAAAGTGATTCAGTTATACATATACCTATATCTATTCTTTTTCAAATTATTTTCCCATTTAGGTTATAAAAGAGTATTGAGTAGAGTTCCTTGTGTGAATGATGACAAATTGAGAGAGCTATGAAATTGATGAAGGTTCCAGAAGTACAAGTTCTAAAACACATAGAAATTCCAAACTGACAGACATGTAAGTCTTCACAGAACATCCGGACACTCTGATGATACGCAAAAAAGCCATGACTTTTGGAGTAGGGGAACTTTGAAAATTATAAATGAAATAATTAAATAAAAATAATATAAAGATGAAATGCATGAAGTGAAAATTTATTAGATAGGCTTAATAACAGATTAGCGATGCCAGGAAAACACATCAGTGAACTTAAAGTTATTTTTGTTTTTATTTTCATTACTCTAGGAGGTGGGTCAACATCTTGCTACAATTTATGTCAAGAAGTGTGCTTTCTATGTTTTCCTCTAAGAGTTTGTAGTGTCTGGCCTCAATCCGTTTCCAGTTTATTCTTGTGTATGGTGTAAGTGAGTGTTCTAAGTTCATTCTTCTACATGTAGGAGTCCAGTTTTCCTAGCACCAGTTATTGAAGAGACTATCTTTCTTCTATTGTATATTCTTGCCCCCTTTGTCATAGATTAGGTGATGATAGATATGTGGGTTTATCTCTGGGCTTTCTATACTGTTCCATTGATCTATTTTTCTGTGTTTGTGCTACTACCAAACTGTCTTGATTACTGTATCTTTGTAATATAGTCTACAGTTACAAAGCCTGATTCCTCCACTCTGTTTTTCTTCTCCAAGATTGTTTTGGCTATTCAGGGTCTTTTGTGCCTCCATAAGAATTGTAATTTTTTTGTTTTAGTTTTGAGAAAAATGACATTGGTAATTTGATAGGGATTGCATTGAATCTGTAGATTGTTCTGGGTAGGATAGTCATTTTCACAATATTGATTCTTCCAATCCATTAACATAGTGTATCTCTCCATCCGACTGTGCTGTCTTTGATTTATTTCATCAGTGTCTTAGAGTTTTCTGAGTACAGGTCTTTTGCCAGCTTAGGTAGGTTTATTCCTAGCTATTTTATTCTTTTTGTTACAATAGTAAATGTGATTGTTTAATTTCTCTTTCTGATTTTCATTATTAGTGTATATCCTTTGTCTCTTGATTAATTTGCAAATATTTTCTCCCATTCTGAGGGTTGTCTTTTCATCTTGCTTATAGTTTCCTTTTCTGTGCAGAAGCTTTGAAATTTCATTAGGTTCCACTTATTTATTTTTGTTTTTATTTCCATTACTCTAGGGGGTAGATCAGAAAAGATCTTTCTGTTATTTACGTAGAAGAGTGTTCTTCCTATGTTTTCCTCTAGGAGTTTTATAGTATCTGGCCTTACATTTAGGTCTTTAATCCATTTTGAGTTTATTTTTGTGTGTGATGTTAGGGAGTGTTCTAATTTCATTCTTTTACATATAGCTGTCCAATTTTCCCAACACCACTTATTGAAAAGGCTGCCTTTTCTCCATTGCATATCCTTGCCTCCTTTGTCGTAGATTAGTTGACCATAGTTTATCTCTGGGCTGTTTATCCAGTTCCATTGGTCTATATTCCTGTTTTTGTGCCAGTACCATACTGTCTTGATCACTGTAACCTTGTAGTAAAGCCTGAAGTAAGGAAGCCTGATTCCACCACTCCATCTTTCCTTCTCAAGGTTGCTTTGGCTATTCGGGGAATTTTGTGTTTCCATGCAAATTGCAAAATTTCTTGTTCTAGTTTTGTGAAAAATGCCATTGGTAATTTGATAGGGATTGCATTGAATCTGTAAATTGCTTTGAGTAAGATAGTCATTTTCACAATGCTGATTCTTTCAATCCAAGAACGTGGCATGTCCCTCACTCTGTGTTGTCTTTGATTTCTTTCATTAGTGTCTTATAGTTTTCTGAGTACAGGTATTTTACCTCCTTAGTTAGGTTTATTCCTGGGTCTTTTATTCTTTTTGGTGCAGTGTTGAATGAGATTGTTTCCTTAATTTATCTTTCTGATCTTTCATTGTTAGTGTATAGAAATGCAAGAGATTTCTGTGTGTTAATTTTGTGCCCTGCAACTATACCAAATTCATTGATTAGCTCAGGTAGTTTTCTGCTGGCATCTTTAGGATTTTCTATGTACAGTATCATGTCATCTGTGAACAGTGACAGTTTTACTTCTTCTTTTCCAATTTGGATTCCCTTTATTTCTTTGTCTTCTCTGATTGCTGTGGCAAGGACTTCCAAAACTATGTTGAATTGTAGTGGCAACAGTGGACATCCTTGTCTTTTTTCCTGTACTTAGAGGGAATGCTTCCAGTTTTTCATCATTGAGAATGGTGCTTGCTGTGGGTTTGTCATATATGGCCTTCATTATATTGAGGTAGGTTCCCTCTATGCCCACCTTCTGGAGAGTTTTTCTCATAAATGGGTGTTGAATTTTGTCAAAAGCTTTTTCTGCATCTATTGAGATGATCATGTGGTTTTTATACTTCAATTTGTTAATATGGTGTATCACAATGATTGATTTGCATATATTGAAGAAACCTTGCATTCCAGGGATAAACTCCACTTGATCATGTTGCATGATCCTTTTAATGTGCTGTTGGATTCTGTTGGCTAGTGTTTTGTTGAGGATTTTTACATCTAAATTCACCAGTGATATTGGTCTTTAGTTTTCATTTTTTGTAGTATCTTTGTCTGGTTTTGGTATCAGGGTGATGGTGGCTTCATAAAATGAGTTTGGGATTGTTCCTTCCTCTGCAATTTTTTGGAAGAGTTTGAGAAGGATGGGTGTTAGCTCTTCTCTAAATGTTTGATAAAATTAACCTGTGAATCCATCTGGTCCTGGACTTTTGTTTGTTGGAAGATTTTTAATCACACTTTCAATGTCATTACTTGTGATTGGTCTGTTCATATTTTCTATGTCTTCCTGATTCAGTCTTGGAAGCTTATACCTTTCTAAGAATCTATCCATTTCATCCAGGTTATCCATTTTATGGGCATATAGTTGCTTGTAGTAATCTCTTATGGTGTTTTTTATTTCTGTGGTGTCCATTGAATCTTCTCCTTTTTCATTTCTCATTTTATTGATTTGAGTCCTCTCCCTCTTTTTCTTGATGAATCTGCTAGAGGCTTATCAATTTTATTTATCTTCTCCAAGAATGAGATTTTAGTTTTGTTTCTTTTTGCTATTGTTTTCTTTGTTTCTATTTCATTTATTTCTGCTCTGGTCTTTATGCTTTGTCTCTGTCTATTAAATTTGGTTTTTGTTTGCTCTTTTTCCTCTAGTTTCTTTAGGTGTAAGGTTAGAGTGGTTATTTCGGATTTTTTTTTTTGTTTCTTGGGGTAGGATTGTATTGCTATAAACTTCCCTCTTAGAACTGCCTTTGCTGTATCCCATAGGTTTTGGATCATTTTGTTTTCATTTTCATTTGTCTCTAGTTATTTTTTGATGTTCTCTGATTTCTTCAGTGATCTCTTGGTCATTTAGTAGCATATTGCTTAGCCTCCATGTGTTTGTGTTTTTTACAGTTTTTCTCCTGTAATTGATTTCTAATTTCATAGCGTTGTGGTCAGAAAAGATGCTTGATATGATTTCAATTTTCTTAAATTCACCAAGGCTTGATTTATGACCCAAAATGTGATCTATCCTGGAGAAAGTTCCATGTGCACTTGAGAAGAATATGTAATCTGCTGGTTTTGGATGTAATGTCCTATAGATATCTATTAAATCAAGCAGGTTTATCATGTCATTTAAAGCTTGTGTTTCCTTATTAATTTTCTGTGTGGGTGATCTGTCTATTGATGTAAGTGAGGTGTTAAAATCCCCCAGTATTATTGTGTTACTGTCAACTTCCTCTTTCATAGTTGTTAGCATTTGGCTTATTTATTGAGGTGCTGCTATTTTGAGTGTATATATATATATTTTTTTTAATTTTATTTATTTATTTATTATTTTTGGGGGGATACACCAAGTTGTTATCTCTTCTTCTTGAAGTGCTCCCTTGATCTTCATGTAGTGTCCTTTCTTGTCTCTTGTAACATTTTTTTTATTTTAAAGTCTATTTTATCTGATATGAATATCACTACTCCAGCTTCCTTTTGATTTCCATTTGTATGGAATATCATTTTCAATCCCCTTACTTTCAGTCCATATGCGTCCCTTGGTCTGAAGTTGGTTTCTTGTAGGCAGCATATAGAGGGGTCTTTTTTTTGTATCCATTCACCCAGCCTGTGTCTTTTGCTTTGTGCATTTAGTCTATTTACATTCAAGGTAATTATCAATATGTGTGTTCCTATTACCATTTTCTTAATTGTTTTGCTTATGTTTTTGTAGGTCTTTTCCTTCTCTTGTGTTTCCTACTAAGAAAAGTTCCTTTAGTAATTGTTGTAAGGTTGGTTTGGTGGTGCTGAATTCTCTTAACTTTTGCTTGTCTGTAAAGCTTTTGATTTCTCCATCGAATCTAAGTGAGATTCTTGCTCAGTAGACTATTCTTGGCTGTAGGTTTCTCTCTCTTAAAACTTTCAGTATATCCTGACACTCCCTTCTGGCTTGCAGAGTTTCTGCAGAAAGGTCAGCTCTTATCCTTATGGGTTTTCCCTTATATGTTATTTGTTGATTTTCTCTTGCTACTTTTAATGTTTTCTTTGTGTTTGTCATTAGTTTGATTAATATGTGCCTCGATGTATTTCTCCTTGGGGTTTATTCTGTATGGGACTCTGTGCTTCTTGGGCTTGATTAATTATTTCCTTTTCCATGTCGGGGAAATATGTCACTATAACCTCCTCAAATATGTTCTCAGACCCTTCCTTTTTTTCTTCTTCTTCTGGGATGCCTATGATTCGAATGTTGGTGTGCTTAATGTTGTCCCCAATGTCTCTGAGACTGTCTTCCATTGTTTTTATTCTTTTTTTTTTCCTGCTCTGTGGCAGTTATTTCCTCCATTCTATCTTCCAACTCACTTACTCTTTCTTCTGCCTCAGTTATTCTGCTGTTTATAGCATCTAGAGTATTTTTAATTTCAGTTATTGTGTTGATTTTTACTGTTTGTCTGCTCTTTCATTCTTCTGAGTCCTTATTAACTGTTTCTTGTATTTTCTCTTTTTTGTTATCAAGATTCTAGATCATCTTTACTATCATTACTCTGAATTCTTTTTCAGTCATTTACTCTCTTTCTTCTTCATTTATTTGGTTTTGTGGGGTTTTTCCTTGCTCCTTTGCCTGCAAGGTTTTTCTTTGTTTTCTCACTTTGTCTAATTTATAGTATTTGCTGTCTCCTTTCCCTATGCTGCCTAGTTTTAATTCATATTGTTTCTGCTCTCTGCCCCCTGTGGTGGGGTTTGTCCATTGTCTTGAGTAAGCTTCCTTGTGGCAAGGTCTGGTGCCTGCATTCTGCTGTGTGGCTCTGAGTCTTTTCTCTCTGATGAGCAGGACCATGTTAGGTGGTGTTTTTTTAAGGTATCTGTGAGCTTAATATGGCTTTATGTAGCATGCGTGCTTGTTAGTGGGTTTGTGTTTCTGTCTTATTTGTAGTTTGGTGTGAGGTAATAAGCACTGGCAGTTGCAGACAGTCAGATGAAACCAGGTCTTAGACTCTGATACAGGGCTCTGTGAGAATTCTCTGCAGTTAATCTTCCCTGTGGCTGAGGACCCCCTAGTGGCCTAGCATCCTGGATTTGGTGCTCCCTCCCAGAGCCTCTTACTTGACTTCTGATGGAGTAGTCCAGACTTCAGAGATTACTTGTCCTGGCAAAAAGGAGTTTAGAAAATACTGTCTAAGCCCCTGACTAATGACAGTGTGTTGAGTCTAACAAATACTAAATCAAGGAAACACATGCATGTGCAAGACACACAAATACTGAATCCAATAGAACATAAGGCACTAGAAAGACTTGACAGAAAACCCCAATATGCAATCCGACAATCAAAGAAAAAAAACAGCAAAAATTCAAAAGCAAAACAAACAAACAAACAACAACAGAAACACACATACACAAATACAAATCCAGAAAAATTTTGAAAGCTAGGATCAAATAGAATAAAGAGCAAGAATACAACCAGATAGACTGAAGATTCCCAAAACAAAATCAGACAATTGTAATTAGAACTAAGATAAAGACAAAACCTAATAATAAAAACCAAAGCAGAGTGAAATCTGGAGAATAAAACAAGGAAATAGAGCAGACCAATAATATTGATTGTAAGTATATGAAGATAAAATAAACTAAAAAAGGATAGAAAACAGGGCAACAGAAGAGCATAGTGTAACTGGAAATATGTTATAAAATGTGTAGTTCCCTTAGGACTAACATCATAATAAATTTAAAAAAAATAAAAAGCTAGAACTGACCCCAGAATGGACCAGATCAGTAGAATTAATAGTAATATTTCTGTTTCCTTGGGGTCTCCACTTAAGTGTCCTTCTACCTGCTTCGGGCTTTTTGTATTACTCTGTGTCTGGCAGAGCTTCTTTATCATTCATCTGTAAGTGCCAGTGTGTGAGGAGAGAGAAGGGGCTCCTTCCCCTGGGAGTCAGTGAGCAATAGCACCCTGCCTGGGTTGGAGGAGTTGTGGCAGTGTCTATTGCAGAGGGATGCTGGTGGCTCAGACCCAGAGAGAGAGACTGCAACTGTGGCTCCTCCCCCCCTGCATATGACTCTGCAGTAGCACCCTCCCTGGGTCACAAGGCCCAGGCAGCAGTGGCATTGCCTGTTGCAGAGGGAAGCCAGTGGCTCAGGTGTAGACAGAATGTCTCCAGAGCTGGGCTACTCTTAGGACTTTTGGCTCTTGGCTGCAGGCCCAGCCTGGGGACTTTTGTTATCCCTGACTGTGATATCCAGGCCCAGAGGGGGTTTTCCTTTGTCCCTTGCAGGTGCAAAGAGACACTACAACTGTGGCTTCTTCCTCCTGCTTGTGAGTCAGCAGTATCGAGCCGCTGCTATGGCCATCCAGTTTTCTGCAGTAGGCATTCTCCACTGCAGATTTCTTCCTTCCTGTCCTCACAGTCTGTCTCCCCACTGCCAACAATGTTTCTCACCCTGAACCAGTTCTCTGGTTCCCACATTCCAGCTCCCAGACACCCTGTTCAGCTGTGAAGTGATGTCTCAGTCTGAACACCCTGAGCTGAGATGTGGACCCTCCCTGTGTTTCTCACTCTTTCCCATTTGCCCCAGATCAGCCACTTCACCCTCTTTGAACAGTCCCAAATGTCTCCCTTCTGATCCAGGGAAATTCCCCATTGGAGGAGAGGTTTACCCGTCAGATAGATCAGTGATACCAGCACCAGACTTCTGAAGCACAGACTTACAAATTAAGAAATTTTGTTGTTTTAATTCACTAAGTGTGTTATCATTTGTCACAGTAACAATGGAAATCTAATATATTTATATACACATAATTGAAATCCAAGAAAGAGAAAAAAAGAGATAATGAGAAGAAGAAATATTTGAATAGGTAATGGTCAAGATTTCTCCAAAATTAGGGACAGATACCAAACCATAGATCTAAGAATCTCATAAAATCTTAATTAAAATAAAATTCACTTTCAATATGAAAGGATAGGTAGTTTTAAAGTAAAAAGATGGAGAAAGATATAGCTGCAAATAGTAAATTAAAAATTTTGGAATAGCTATATTAATATCAAACAAAACAGAACACAAATATTGTCAGGGATAAATAAGCATCTTACAGAATAATAAAGGGGGGAAATTCACTAAGGAAACACAGCAATTATAAAGTTGTATGTTCTTAAAAATGGAACTTTGAAGCTATTGAACTGAAAACAGAATAGATAAATGCACAGATATAGTTGGGAACTTCAACATCCTCTCCCATTTATTAATAATACAGATAGATGGAAAATCAGTAAGGATATAGAAGACCTGGTCAACACTATCAACTAATTACTTCTAAGTGATGTTGACAGAATACTCCCTGTAACAGCAGCACAATTCATAGGCTTTTCAAGTTTACACTGTTTTATAAGATTTAAAGAGTCTTTCAATGACAGCATAGAATACATGGATACCCAAATATATGAAAGACAGAACACTTCATTTCCTACAGCTCTAAAGGAAAGCAGGATACCACACAGGGTAGCCTGGGGTTGTACTGGAGACAGTGCAAGAGCAAACTGGAATTTTAGGGTGCAGCTCGCATATGGCAAGTGGGGTGGGGTTTGTTAAGTTTCATGTGTTCCCTATGAATGGCCAAATTTGAATAATTTTTTCAGGGTTTGGGGCATAGGGTCTGTCCCTAGTTGTCTGAAATCTAGCCCCAGAATATGGGAGCCTAATAAAGGGGCAGTTGGGATGTATATGCTTGTGACCTCAAAGTGTTGAAGCCTGATAAGAGAAGTGGGTGGGCTGGAGGCTTAGCAAACTGCCCACTAAGAGAAATTGAAAGTTTTTAACCATGATTTTAAAACTGGGTCAAGACAACACTTGTGAAGCATTTTATTATAATATTTTTCTTAATTTCTCAATGTAAGTTGTGAGCTAGAATTTAGGGATATTTGAATGGCTTAAATAGTATAGGAGATTTCCAGAAAGTAGATCATGAGTTGCACTAAGCAAATTAGAAGACATTTCATTATGACAGTAAAAATGAAGAAACCAAGTACAGTAGAAACATGAATTAACCAGGAAAAGAATTCAGTCATGTCAGGGACATCTGGTAATATCTTTGTTGAATTACAGAACATCCTAGATGTGTGAGTTACATTTTTTATGATGATCGTTTGTGGTTAAGGATTTTTGTCATAACGGCCAGTTGGCTGGTATTGTTAATCCATTTTTAACAAGAAGTACTAATAACATCACAAACACCTCTTTTATTAGCTAATAGTCAAGGTCTGACCTATTGTCAATCACCAATTTTTCCAGGGTTCCCTGGCCTTGAATAAGCACCCCTAATATTTATTATATTTTAGAAACATTAGATACTGGAGTTTTGGGTATTTGTATGTTAGTGTCAATGATTTTTGATTGTTGGATTTGAGTGATGGCGTCTGTGGTCATTCCAGCAAGTCTCAGAGTAGTGCTGAGTCCCAATATTATAAGGTATGAAAGTGGTGTGTTGATGACATTTGGCCAAAGTGGGGGATGAATGAATAACATTTATATAAATGGGAAGTTCAAGAAAGGTCAAAATGCATCTATGTTATTTGTCACTTGGAAGTAGTGAAAGTGCAAAGTAGAGGGGATGAGAACCCTTGAGAACTCTTGAATATAGTCCTGTGGTATTATGTTTACATTTTAAAATTGTAACCCATTTTAGGTAAATGGGAATTACTGAAGAACATGACAAAATGTGTTTGGTTGGGCATATGGTAAAGGCACAGAGTCATTGGTGGTAACTCATATGTGCTATGCACTAAGGAAACATGAGAGCAGTTGAAATTGTGGTTACAGTGCTACCCAGATACATAGGAGGTGACAGTTTTTCTATTATTTTTCATCTTGGGGCTAGATATCAGCTAGGTAAATGTTTGGTGTGGGATGTGTGGAAGCAGGCTCATGGTAAACACAATTATGGTTGGTGAATGCATGAAATTTTAGTTCAGTTTTATGTTTATATGTGTTGAATGTATGCATAAATATCCAAACAGAAGGGATGATAGGTTTGGATTTTATTTGCCATGTAGTGTTTTAGACAGTGAGAAGGCTAGGCACTATTGGGATAAGAGAGACTGACATAGACGTGTGGATTTGGAATAATGAGGAAGGAATAGGGGCAGAATTTGTAGAGGAATGAGTGGCTTGAGAATTGAGAAGCCAGTAGAATTCTCCTGTTAAAATTAGGAGAGCACAAAGTGTGGGTATTTTAGTAAGGTCACTCTATAGGCAAGAGATGGTGGTATTACATTAGCAGGAACCTTAGTTACAGAGGCTTTCTGGAGGCATTGGACTTGATCCCACAGGGGCTTAACATGATACAAGATAGAATTACAATCATAGTGGGCAGAATTTACTTTTGCAATTATCAAAAATCGAGATTGTGTCATGGGACTAGCAAATTGCAATGTCTGAAAAATCGCTCATGTCTGTACCTTCTAAAATATGACGTGGCAGTGTGATTAATCACTGAAGAACCAAGGATGTCTAGTATTCATATGGATGAGAAGACTTTACCAAGCCCAGTGTAGTTGGGACTCCAAATAGGTAGTTAGGAGACTGGGGTATTCATCTTCAATAGTGAGGTCTTGGGCTGGGCAATGTTGTCTGAGGTGATGCCATCTCCAGCAAATAGCCCTTGTGTTGGAGCAATGAGCTATGCATTATAAGATTGGGATATCCTCAGGTTGGTACCCATTCAAGTTGATATGGGTAATGTTTTTTAAATGGGTATTATAATGAGGCTGAGCCACTTGTAGAATTTGAAGAAAATATTGGACCTAGGCGTTTGATTTACAAATATCTTTTAAATCAAGGAATTTTATGAGTGTATAGCTAGCAAAAGTGATGCCAACATCTATGATATTGACATAATTAGACAAAAATGCATGAACTCAATTAATACAATTAAACCCCCAATTAAGGGTAGGCAAATCTAAAAGCTTCCAAGGGCCCAAGGTTTTGCCCAAATGGGTAATGAAAGGAATTCTGCTGCAAATAGATTTTAAATTATTTGACCTGATTTGGATGCCTCTTGTTAATTGTGTGTCAGGTTTTCTCCCAATTAAAATATTCTTGGCTGAGGTTGAAGAACCAGCATTAGCCTTTAGGTAGGCCCTGCAACTTAGCCAATTACTATAGGCCCTTTGCCTCAGTTGTCAGTCTGGTCGTTGACAAGCAAGCAGACAGTCTTTGAGTTGCAGGGCTTGAATTATTCAGACTCAATGGAATGTGGGCCTCAGAATTTGCCTTATTTGAGTGAAACACTAGCTTATTTGGAGGTTTTGAGCATCCAGATATAAAACCAATGAAAATACCTACACCAACAATAATAAAACCAAGAACCAACAGAAGAGTGTGCAGCTGCATTTTATAGGCTTTTTGTCCTTTGATCTTTCTTTCCCTGTAGCATGAATTATTACCAAGGAGAAGTTGTCTGTATTCATCATGGTGGGGCAGGGTGTAGTTTCCATCATTATTTTTTTAATGTGATTTTCATTTGCCAAGTATAGTTGCTTTTTTCCCCTCCTTGAAAGTCCACACTGTTTTTAGAAATGGCCTTGGAGTAATAATTTCAATTTCCTGGACAAAGTCAGAAGTGGAGGCTAGATTAATCATCCATTCCTTATTACCTGAGTAGCACTGGAGATTTCTATGTGGTGAAAATTTAGGTTTAAATGGGTCCCATAACAAATGGACAGGTATCAGGCCTGTAAGGAAATCTATCAGTAATGGGTCCCAAGTAAGCATCTGCCCTAGATCTGACTTCCTGACTTTGTGGGATAGGGGCAAGATTGAAAATCCATATTTGTAAGCAGAGGTATCAATAAAGAGTCTCATGTATAGAGGATCCTTACAAACATAAAGGGGAGACACACCTCCCTTTAAATATAGAAAAAGGTGATGAGGTCTTAGAAAAAAAAAAAAAAACATTAGCATAAGTCTGCCCAAAGTTCTAGGATTAAGAGAAATTAGGGCTTGCAACAAAACTGAGACCCATTTAGAGGTCAGTTTGCTGGACTAGAGTTTAAAAAGCAGTTGTTCAAGAACAGAATGTCTTTCAAATTAAAATGGCCACCTGGGGGCAATATACTAAATTGAAATGTCACTGTTCCTAAGCCTTTTCTTGCACTGCCTGCTCTGTACAAAGAACCCTGATCTGAATCAATAATGTCAGGAATCCCAAAGGCAACTAGAATAATTTTAGTAAGGCCAGTGATTTTCATTTCAGCCTTAGCCAGTATAGGTATTTACCTAGTTAGAGCATAACATGTGGTCCCTGCTAAAATGAGAAGAGGGCCAATATAATCTTCTTGCTATCAACCGTAGGGAAGATTTCCCTGGGGAATATTGCCACATCTCATGAGTAACCAATGTCAAGTTTTATTAGTGTACAATTTTCAATAGCCATTTCTGTCATGGGTTATATTAGAAGAAGCCTTGTAGCTTTGGCCCAATCTATCAGGCAAAGGATTTCCTTCCCAATGGCCTAAATTCTCATAGGTCCAGACTGCCAGCAGCAATGGTGCCAAGAAAGAATGATCAAGGGAAATCTGGGCTAGTTTATCAGCTTGATCATTGAAGAGAGCCTTGGGTATGTTAATTTTGGTATGAGCAAAAACATGGGGGACCAGACTTTATAGGGAATACTCACCAGCTACTGTCAAGTGGACCCTGGATAAGAAAATTGTCCTTTTTCCATTGGCTGGAACAAATAGCAAGACCAAGACCATTGGCTATTTCCCAAGAATCTGTAAAAAGGTAAACAGATGACAACCCTATGTCTTGAACATCTTGTATAGCAAAGGTTAATGACCAGTAATTCTACTAAATGGACAGAACCTTGGGTACAATCCCATGTGAAGGAGATAGCAGTGGCCAGATGAAAAGTGGCTACTCTCTGGCAAGCTCCATTACATGTGATGGTGGTTCTGTCATTGGTATTTTATACTGGTTCTCTTTCCTTCTCAGACAGTTGGTCCCAAAGGCCTCCCTACTTTGCAATGGGCTCAGAAAATGGGAGCACCATTGTTGATTGTTGTGTCCAAAGCCTCAGTAGGTGAGGAGCTGAGAATGAAGGAAGTCACAACCTCCTGTAATTTGGAAAGACTTTTGTTGTCAGATTTAACCCTAATCCTGAAGGTACAATTTCCATTATAACTGTGAGGATTCTGGTGGCTGTACCAAGCTAATGAGGTGATGAGTCCTTCAACCCACAGCACAGTGGGTATGAAAGTAGGCAGAGAGACATGTTGGGAGCCTGTGATGGCTTCTATTTCTAGGAGTGCCCAGGATGCAGCAAGGAGCTGTTCTTCCAGTGATGTGTACCATGCGGCTACAGTGGATATCAGCTGAGTCTAAAACCTCATGGAAAGCCATTTGATATTGCACTGTGTCTATAGGCTCCAAGAAGTATAGTTCTTGGAGGCCAGGGCCTTCACTCCAAATTTGGACCCTGGTAGTACCAAGGGCAAGCCCTGCTGGATGGCCAACTGTGTAAGCTCCAGAGTTTTCTGTTTTAGGGGTCCCCCATAAAGATGGAATCTTTATAAATAATTTGACAGATAATCCTTAATAGAATAGGCTAATGAAGCCAACGAGGTCTAGCAGAAGTTAGGCCTATTTTAAAGTAGTGAGGACCATTAATAACGACAGGTGATGGTTAATCCCCTGCCATCCCTCTGCTAACCAGATAATATTCAGGAAATTAACAAAAGTCACTAGCCTTTGGATTTTATGTGGTGTAATAACCCAATTTCTGACTTGCTGTATGGCCACTGTAACCTCCAGGTCTGCCTGGATGGCCTCCGGTGATTCATTTCTTAAGAGAATACTATATATATAATGCCACTGGCAAGTGGCAGTGAAGTGAATATATTTTCCAGGTCTTGATGACAAAGACTATGGGCCAAGGTAGGGCTATTTAAATATTCCATAGTCAGGCAGGTAAAAGTACCAGTGGCATCTTCAAAGGAGAAAGCAAATTGCAACTGGGAAGCCACAATAATAGGACCAGAATAAAACATATTATTTAGGTCAATGATGGCAAAATATTTCCTAGTCATCTCAATAAAATATAGGTGCTTTAGTTAGAGGAACCACAGTGTTCAGATTATTATAATCAACAGTGAGACATTCATTTGTATCTGCTTTGTAGAAAGGGCAAAGTGGACTGTTAGAAGGAGAAATTGTGGGGATTATGACCCCTTCTTTCAATAAATCTGGCATGACATGCCATAGCCTCTTTCTTCTTTCAACTGTTGTTGTGGGGTGTTAACCATATTAACACATATAGATAAATCAATGGGGTTCCTTTTGTCATGGCCCATGAATAAGGTTAAATATTTCCATTTCTTCCAATCAGCAGATCACCCTGACATAGTGTCCATTCCCATCATGGAGAATTTGAGTTTAAGAAATGCAATAATTTCTGGAATTTTTCTCAGTCAGTTCATTCCAAAATTATGACATCTAATTGAATTAACTTACCTGGGACTTTAGAACCAGCTACTCCTTATAATTTGAAAGGAGATTCTAAATTTTTAGTGGGATCCCTGAGCAGTGTTGTTATGCGGATTGCTTTATCTAAGAGTACCAGGGGATGCTGGAAATTGTGCAGACTCCAAAGGACCAACATGGTAGTGTAGGGATGATCATCCCTAAGTGGTGACAGAGATCCAGGGGATATGCAAAATTCACATGGTGGAGGCTAAATGTTGCTATTGGAGCAAATCAGGGCAAAGGACTTGGGTTGGAACTAAGGAGGCCATAGTTATATGGGGCTCTTGGGGCTGTGGCTGGGAACACTTCTGAGGAAGGAAATGGAATTTGGTTGTCAACATAAGGCATCTTGAGGATTTTGAGATGTTAAAAAATTAGAAGTTTCAGGAGGCTGACCAGCATTAAATGTATTGGGAGAGCTTTATTGGAAGTTAATTGTTCCTATTAGTGGTTAAAACATGGTAAATTGGATGGTCAGGCCAATCAGCTAACATCTCTGTGATATATAATGCTTCTCTAGTCATGTGAATAAGGGTTATTAAAGAAAATAGAGCTACCCAGTAATGAGTAAAGTTACCTTGTAAAAATAATAATTTTGCCTGAGCATTGAAAGTTGCTGCTTCAAGTGTACTAATAGCTTTCTATCTCTCAGGGTGTTTCCAAAATGATACACCCATTGTACCATGTGAACTTAATATAGCAAGGTATTTTTTTCCTTCAGAGTTTTCCAGGTGGCTTTAACCTTCATGGCTATTACACCAAAAGAGAAGTGGGCAGCATTTCATGTCATAAAGACCCAATTTAATAAGGGCAGGGCCTCCTAGGGTAGTATTTTTTCAGAGGAAGCAGAGTCTTCTATTTCTAAATCACCTTTCTTTTTTATTTTTATTGGAGTGTAGTTGATTTACAATGTTGTGTTAGGTTCTGCTGTACAGCAAAGTGAGTCAGTTACACATATACATACATCCACACTTTTTTAGATTCTTTTCCCATATAGGTCATTATGAAGTACTGAGTAAAGCTCCCAGTGCTAAACAGTAGGCCCCTATAAGTTATCTATTTTATATATAGTAGTATGTCAATCCCAATTTCCCAATTTATGCATCCCTGCCTTTCCCCATTGGTAACCATAAGTTGTTTTCTACATCTGTGACTCTGTTAATACTAATATGAGCAAGACCCCTTTGTGGTCACTCATGATCTTACGGTTGTGGGGTCTCTTAACAAATTATAAATTTTTGAATGTCTAGAAAAACCAGCTAATTGTCTCATTTCACCCCCAGTAAACAGTAGTTCTGACCCCATGTTAAATAGACATAGTTGTCAGACAGCCTCTTTTTCATTATCATTTTGGACAAGGTCCCTTAATATGCTCTATATTTTTAATGAGTAAAATAAAAAGACTTTCTAATTCAGTTTCTGACCTAACTATTTGCAGCTTCTGGGTAATGAAAGAAAAACCTCAGGGACATTTCAGTGGCCTTCCTCATAGGTAGCTACCTCTCATTTCAAAGCCTCCTGTTCACCTCTGAGAGGTCAATATTTGCCCTCAAAAGAGCTATTATTGCCTCTCCCTGAGACAAGACTCTTTGCTTCTTAACTCTAAGTATCAGACCTTTAGCAAGTTGATATGCAGTAGCTTTTAACAGGGCCCATCCACATTTTGAGGGCTTTACCTTTTTTGAGTAATTGGGTCACTTTGAGTAATTGGTTCTTATTTTGGAGAGTACAGAAATAAGATAGTCATTCCGTTGTCCCCTTTGAATTCTGCATTAGGCCACTGGTCTTCATGGATGTGACTTACCTAACCTTGGGAGTCTGGCAAGCATGAAATTTACTTGTGACAGATGGGAGGTGTGCAGCATGAAAGAAATGAGTGAGGCCACTACCCCCATGTGAGCAACATTGTCAAGGAGAGTGGGATGCAGTTTCTATACCATAGGGAAACCCCCAAAATACCTTCCTCTGCAAAATGTGCCTGAAACATACATACAGTTATTCCCCAAATAGTAATAAATAATGATACTGAAGAAGTGATGGGATCCTGGAATAAGCCTCTACTTGATACAGGTTGTGATTAGAAATACCAGAACATCCTACCCAGAAATGTGGGATATAAGATGTGGCTCAAGTAGCATATCAATCCTGATTGTCCCTAAAGTGGGCACCCAACTAAGCTGATATGTATCCACTGGATTTTAGCCAATTAGTACTATTCTTTTTGAATACTCCCACCCCATCAATTTTGAACAAGAAGAGTCATGGCAACCACCTGTAGATATACATTAGCAGACAACACCAGCTAAAGTGCAGACTGGCCAACAGGCAGCAGTTCTGTCCCAAGCTGCTTTTCCCCTCAGTTTTATTGAGAAACAATTCACATTCATCACTATATAAGTTTAAGGCATACAGCATGATGATTTGATTCATATATACTGTGAAATGATTGCCACAATAGGCTCATGTAACATCCATCTTCTCATATATATAATAAAAAGAAAGGAGAGAGGAAAAGAATGAAGGAAAATATAAAGTTCCTTATAATTTTGGAACATAAATATAAATAACATGATAACTCTTAGTATTTACTTTTCTAACAACTTTCCTATATATCATACAGCAATGTTAGCTATAGTCATCATGTTGTACATTATATCCTTAGTACTTATTTATCTTACACCAAAAGTTTGTATCATTTGACTGCCTTCCTCCAATTGCCCCTCCCCACACCCCTTCCACCTCTGGTAACCAACAAGTCTGATCTCTTTTTCTAAGAATTTTTGTTTGTTTGTTTTTAGATTCCATGTATAAGTGAGATCATACAGTTTTGTCTTTCTCTGTTTGACTTATTTCACTTAGCATAGTGCCTTCAGATCTATCCATGTTATAGCAAATGGTAGGCTTTCTTACCATTTTATACCATTTACATAAAATTACTTCTTTATTCATTCATCATATAATGGATACTGAGGTTGTTTCCATGTCTTGGCTATTGTAGATATTGATGTTATAACCATGAGCATGCATATATCTTTTAGAGTTAGTTTTCCTGTTAACTGTGAATGTAGTTCCAGAAGTGGAATGGCTGGATCATATGGTAGTCTTAGTTTTAATTTTTTGAGGATCCTCCATACTCTTTTATGTAGTGGCTGTAGCAATTCACATTGCACAATAATGCACAAAGGTTCCATTTTCTCCACATTTACACTGGCACTTGTTATCTCTCATCTTTTTGATGATGGCTACACTAACAGATGTGAGATGATATCTCATTGTGGTTTTAATTTGCATTTCTCCAACTGGTGATGTTGAGCATTTTTTCATATACCTGTTGGCCTTTCATATATTTCCTTTGGAGAAATGTCTACTCAGGTTTTTTGCCCATTTTTTAATTGGGTTATTTTGTTTAGTTCTTTTGTGTTTGCTTGGTTTTTTGTTTGTTTGTTTGTTTTTTACTATTGAGTTTTATGAGTTCTTTATATGTTTCAGATATTAACCCCTTATCAGGTATGGTTTTCAAATATTTTCCCCCATTCTGTAGCTTGTCATTTCACTTTGTTAATGGTTTCTTTTGCTGTCCCGAAGAGTTTTTGCTTGATGTAGTCCCACATATGTATTTTTTATTTCGTTGTTTGTACATTGTCACATACAAAAAATCATTCCCAAGACCCATGTTGAGGAGATTTGTTCCTGTTTTCTTCTAAGAGTTTTATGATTTCAGATTTTACATATGAGTCTTTAATCTATTTTAAGTTAATATCTATGGGTGGGGTTTGATATGGTTCCACTTTCATTTTTGTACCTGTGAATATACTAGTATGCCAGCACTATTTATTTATTTACTTTTAAAAAAATTTATTAGAGTATAGTTGACTTACAATGTTGTGTTTGTTTCAGGTGTACAGCAAAGTGAATCAGTTATAAATATACATATACCCACTTTTCCCATACAGGCCATTACAGAGTATTGAGTAGAGTTCTCTGTGGTATACATCAGGTTCTTATTAGTTATCTATTTTATATATAGTAGTATGTATATATCAATCACATTCTCCCAATTTATGCCTCCCCCCTTATCCACAGGTAACTATAAGTTTGTTTTCTACATCTGTGACTCTACTTCTGTTTTGTAAATAAGTTAACTTGTACACTTTTTTTAAATATTTCACATATAAGTGATATATGATATTTATCTTTCTGTGTCTGACTTTCTTCACTCAGTATGACAATATCTAGGTCCATCCATGTTGCTGCAAATGGCATTATTTTGTTCTTTTTTATGGCTGAATAATATTTTTTGATATATATATATACCACATCTTCTTTACCCATTCATCTGATGATAGACATTTAGGTTGAGACCTCCTTTTCCCCACTGAGTATTCTTGTCTCTCATGTCAATTATTAGTTGACGGTATATGTTTGGGTTTATTTACAGACTCTCACTTCTGTTTCATTGGTCTATTTGTATATTTATTGTCATTATCATACTGTTTTGATGGCTATAGATAGCTTTATAGCGTAACTTGAAATCAGAAAGTGTGATATCTCCTGCTTTGTTCATCCTTCTCAGTATTTATTTGGCTATATGGAGTCTTTTGTGGTTCCACATAAATTTTACAATTGATTTTTCTATTTATGTAAAAAATGTCATTGGAATATTGATAGGGATTGCATTGAAACATATATAGATAGATTTTGGTAGTATTGACATTTTAACAATATTTTCTCTTCTAATCTGTGAACATGGAATAGATTTCTATTTGTGTCTTCTTTGATTTCCTTCATCAATGTCTTATAGTTTGGAGCATAGAGATCTTTCACCTCCTTAGTTAAATGTATTTCTATTTTATTGTTTTTGATGCTATTGTAAATGGGATTAAAGTCTTTATTTCCTTTCCAAAAAGTTTGTTGTTAGTGTATAGAAACACTACTTAATTTTGTATGATAATTTTGTATCCTGCAACCTTAGTGAATTCATTTATTAGATGCAACAGTTTTTTGGTTAAGTATTTAGGGTTTTCTAGTTATAAAATAATGTCATCTTCAGATAGAGACAACTTTACTTCCTCCTTTCCAATTCTGATACTTTTTATTTCTTTACCTTGCCTGATTGCTCTAGTTATGATTTCTAGCACTATTACGAATAGGAGTGGTGAGAGTGGGTACCCTTGTCTTGTTCCTGGCCTTACAGAAAAACTTTCATCCTGTAACCATTTAGTATGATGGTAGCTGTGGGTTTGTCATAGATGGTCTTAATTAACTTGCTATATGTTCCTTCTATGCCTAATTTAATAAGAGCTTTTATAATGAGTAGATGTTGAATTTTGTCAAATGTATTTATTGATATGATCATATGATTATTTTATTTTATTCTATTAATGCAATATATCATATTGCTTTATTTGTGTACATTGAAACAGTTTTGATTTCCAGGGGTAATTCCCACTTGATCGTGGTGAATACTTTTAATATACTGCTGAATTTGGTTTGAAGTTATATTTTTTCTCAGATTATATTCCATTGTAGGTTATTACAAGATATTTAATATAATTTCTTTGCTATACAGTAAATCCTTGTTGCTTATCTGTTTTATGTATGGAAGTTTGGATATGTTAATCCCATACTCATAAATTGTCCCTCCTTACTTCTCCTTTGATAATGATAAATTTACTTTCTATGTCTGTGAGTTCATTTCTCCTTTGTATATAGATTCATTTGTATTATTTTTTAGATTCCAAATATAAGTGATATCATGTAATATTTGTATTTCTTTGTCTGACTTACTTCATTAAGTGTAATATTCTCTAGGTCCATCCATGTTGCTGCAAATGACAATATTTCATCTTATTTTATGGCTGAGTAACATTCCATTGTGTGTGTGTATATATATATATATATATATATATAATCACATCTTCTGAAGTCAATCATCTGTTGTTGGGCACTTGGGTTATTTCTATGTCTTGGCTGTTGTAAATAGTGCTGCTATGAACATTGGAGTGCATGCATCTTTTCAAATTAGAGTTTTTGCTTCCTCCCAATATATACCCGGGAGTGGAATCACTGGATAAAATGATAGTTCTACTTTTAGTTTTTTAAGGAAACTCCATATTGTTTTCCATAGTGGGTGCACCAATTTACACTCCCACCACAAGTGTAAGAGGGGTCCCTTTCCCAACACACTCTCCAGCATTTATTATTTGTAGACTTTTTGATGCAGATTTGCATTTCTCTGATGATTTTTAATGTTGAGCATCTCTTCATATGCTTGTTGGACATCTGTATTTCTCCTTTGGAAAAATGTTTTTTTCAGGTCTTCTGTCCATTTTTTTTTATTGGGTTGTTTGTTTTTTTAATTTAGCTGTATGAGCTCTTAATATATTTTGGATATTAACCCCTTATCTTTCATATAATTTACAAATTTTTTTCCAATTCAACAGGTTGTCTTTTCTTTTTGTCGATGGTTTCCTTTGCTGTGTCAAAGTTTTTTAGTGGCTTCCTTTAAATTTCAGGATTATTTATTCTACTTCTGTGAAAAATATCATGGCTAATTTGATAAGGATTGCATTAAAACTGCAGATTGCTTTGAGTAGTATGGATATTTTAACAATATTACTTCTTCCAATCCATGAACATGGGATGTCTTTCCATTTCTTTGGTCATCTTCAATATCCTTCATCAATGTTTTATAAATTTTAGAGTATAGGTTTTTCACCTCCTTAGTTGTTTATTTCTAGGTATATTATTCTTTTTGATGCAATTTTAAAAGGGATTATTGTTTTACTTTCTCATTCTGAAAGTTCAATATTATTGTATAGAAAAGCAACAGATTTCTGTATATTAATATTGTATCCTGCAACTTTACTATATTTATGTATTACTTCTAGTAGTTTCTTATTGGAGACTTTAGGGTTTTCTATATATAGTATCATGTCATCTCCAAATGGTGACAGTTTTACTTCTTCCCACCCAATTAGGATGTCTTTTATTTCTCTTTACTATATGTTACCATGTATATGTGGAATCTAAAAAATGAAACAAATGAATAAATATAACAAAACAGAAAAAGACTTATAGATATTGAGAACAAACTAGTAGTTACCAGTGGGGAGAGGGAAAGGGGAAGGGAATGGTAGGGGTAGGGAATTAAGAAGTACAAACTGCTATGTGTAAAATAAATGAACTACATATAGCACAGGTAATATAGCCACTATTTTATCCTAACTTTAAGTGGAGTATTAAATAAACTTATTAAATTCCTATGTTGTATACCTTAAACTAATATAATACTGTAAATCAATTATACTTTAATAAATTTTTTAAATTAAATTAAAAATAGAGTCAATAAAAAAATGATCCTCAACAGCATGTCATTAGAGTAATGCAGATTAAAACCACAAGATACTACTACACACTTATTAGAATGGCTAAGATATACACAAAAATCCCTGAAAATTGCAAATACTGGAGAGGATGAAGACTAACAGGAACTTTCTTTTACTCTTGGTAGAGATTTAAGATGATGCAGCCACTTCAGAAAACATTTGACAGTCTCTGATAAATTTCAGATTTGACTTAGCATGCATTCCAGCAATTTCACTTTTAGATATTTACCCAAGTGAACTGATAACTATGTTCACACAAAACCTGTAAGAGGATGTTTATACAAACAATCAAGATGGGGAATGGTTTAAAAAAATCAATGAATTATTATTCATAGAGTAAAAGGAATGGGTAATTGATTCACAAAAGGAAATAGATGAAGGTTAAATTTATTTTACAAAGTCACGCAAGCCAAACATCAAAGTTGGTATACTGTATGACCACTCATATAGCTTTCCAGAAATCACAAAATTATAGGAACTGAAACAGAAAAATGGTGGGCAGTGCTTGGGAAAGTGGGTCACACTTGACAATAAAGAAAACACAAGGGGAGGGCTTTAGGGCTTTTTTTCTCAAAAGCCTCACTATTGACAGTTTTGGTCATATACGTTTTTATTATGGGAGGAGTGATGTCTTGTAGGATATTAATATTGTAGAGTACCCAGTAACATCTCTGGTCTTTAGCCACTAGATACCTAGAAACTCCTTATACATGGCAACCAAGCTTTTTTTTTAGACATCACCAAATGTCCTCTAAGCACAAAATCACCAAAGGTCAAGCCTTACTGTTTCAGGGTCAAAGAACTTGTTTTTATAGTACAAGAGTGATAGATACATGACTGTATGCATTTTTCAAAATTCATAAAATAACAACAACAACAAAATCAACCAGCATTTTGTTGGATTTCAGGCTCTAATGGAGACAGAAGAGGGAACCTATTACCATTTATAGCATAATTTTGCTAAAGGGTAAGAGAGAGAAAAATAGTTTAAATATTTTAACTTTAAAGAACAGATTTTTGATTCCGTATTTTAAAGGTAAATATAAAAAAATTACATAAACACTGTATAATAGTTGGTAAATTTGTTTCTCACAGGGATACAGGTTAGCAATTTTAAAATTACTTTCTACTTATAGTATGCTTAAATAAATCAGTTAATAATATATTGATGATGGGAGACAGATTTCTATCAGATAAAGAAATTAGAAATAACCAAGGGAAGGTAGGATAGAATAAATGCCATAGTGCTGGATTAGAGTTTGAGATATCATTAGGAACTTGTATTTTTTTAAATATATGTTCAGAAATACAGGGGAAGAAATATATATATATAGATAGATAGATAGATAGATAGATAGATATAGATATAGATATATAGATATAGATATGTGAGTATACATGGGGCAGTATACATACATATATTTCTTATCTCTACCAGTTAAGAAAGCCTAGAAGTTGTGAAGCATTAGAAGCAACAATTACATCCAGTTTCTAAATACCATTCTCCAATAAAATCTGTGAAGTCTCCTTGCAGAAATGGCTGATTCTAGGACTGGGACAGGGAAAATACAATAGGACCCTGGAATATCTAGTAGTGCCAGAAAATAAGGAAGAAAATAAATAAATAAATAAATAAATAAATAAATAAATACATAGCATTGCAAAAAGACACATGGGCCAACCTGGAAGAACCCTTATGGCCAAAGCTAAAACAATTTGAGCAACAAAATAAAGTAATATTGGACCATAATCCAAATTATGAAATAAATATACATTAGTCTATACTGAGATAAGTAAATGACTGAATACATGAGTAAATGTTATAGAAGAGACAAATTTCTCTTATAGATGAATTCCAAATAAATTAGGTAAATAGTCCACTCTCCTGCAGGTAGAGTTTTACATGCATCCTCTTGAATGTGAGCTGAGCTTAGTGATGCCTTTCTAATGATTAGGACATAAAGGGGGCAAAAGTATAATTTTAAGGAGAGATCTGGCAGATCTCTTAGCATGTGATCAAGTTTTACTTCACCAAGTAAAAAGTCAAGTAGATATCATGTATACACTGATATGATGTGATGAGAAGGTGGTTTCTCCTTTGTGATAGTCTTTGGAAATGTCCATAACCTCTGCCTTATCATAATAAAGCATCAGACAAATCCAAATTTAGAGTCACTGTACTTTTCAAGTGTCAAGTTTATGAAAAATAAGAAAAGAATATCACAGAGGAGTAGAGCCTGAGACAGAACCACTAAATGTAATGTAGTATCCCTAAATGCATCTTGAAACAGTAAAAGGACATTAGTGAAAAAGCTGGGGGAATCTGAATAAAATCTGGAGTTCATTTAATAGTAATGTACTAACATTAATTTATTAACTTAGGCAAATGTACCAACGTTGTATAAGATGTTGAAATTTGGGAAAGGTAGGGAAGGTGCATTGAGGATATACAGAAACTCTCTTAAATTATTCCAATATTTTAAACTAATAAACACATGGTTGTCAAGATTGCAGAGGAGTAGGAGGACTTAGAATTCATTTCTCCCCACAAATGTATCAAGAATAATCTATAAATAGAACAATTCTCATAGAGCATCTGCAGAGGACCTTGGACACCTAAATGAACAAGAAAGATACCTGCATACCACATAGAATGAAATAAAGAAGAAATGAAAAGGAAGAGCAGAGGAAACTGGACAGGACCTGCATACCTGAGTGGGGAGCTGAAGGAGCGGAGATGTTCCCCCATCTGGGGAAGCTCCCTCGCTGGCAGAGAAGGCAGCTGGGACAGAGAGGGAGCCATGGGGGCTTGGAGGAGAGCCCAGCAACTAGTCTATGGCAGGCAGGACAGCGTGAGACCTACAGAGATGGTCCATGGCATAGACCTACATGTCCTAGCCTGAGACTGGTGCGTGTCTGCTGGTGTGCATGGAGGCTGGGTGCAGAAACATGGGGTTTGGAGAGCAGACCCAGGAAGGGGACTGCTGTTGGCTGTGAGGAGACAGCCTGAGGGGATGAGAGTGAGGAGTTCCACAACTGGGAATGCTCATGGAGGAAGTCCGGACCAACATACAAGCAAAGCACCATTGTTGAGTGATGTGCAAAGTGTGGGGCCACTATTGCAGCCTCTATCCTCAGGTGCTGTCCCATGCTTCCATGGGCACTATGGAGGGCTCCTGCCAGAGTGGCTCACATGCCCCTCACCATTGCCTCCTCCACCCCCTCCTCAGCTGGGTGATCCACTTGCCCCAATCACTGCCTCAGCCCTCTCCCACCTGGGTGGCCTGCTCTCCCCACTTGCTGCCTCAGTTCCCTCCTGCCTGGGTGGCACAGTCTCCAATCACTGTCTCTGCAGGCCTCCTGTCTGACAGGTTCTCATGTCCTGATAGACACCCCAACACACTCCCGATTGGGCAGCCCACTCACCCCCATTGCCACCTTCACCTCCTCCCTCCTGACAGGCTCATGTGCTCTGGCAGCCTCAGGAGCAGACAGCGGTTGGTGGTCCACATGTAGAGATGGGACTGAAACCACAGAAGAAGAGCTGAAATCTCTCTTTGCAGCTGTGCAAACTGAAGAATTACACCTCTACTGACAGCTTCCTAAATTCAGCACCAGCAGAACATCTGAAAGAATAAAACATGTTCCTGCAGCTGAGATATAGGAGCTGTAGGCTTTGTGGGCATGTTCACATGGGTGTTGGGTAAGGCCAGAGTTTGAGCTGACTCCATAGCTCCCATATTGTGTCCAAGTACATGATTACTGCAGCATTGGTGCCAGATTTCAATGTATCTGAGCTTGTGGCCTGGTGACAACAATGCCAGAGTCACCAGTGCCAAAAGTCAGAATTCCCATGGTTAAAGTGGGATTGAGAGCAGCACCAACAACAGTGTACTTTGTGATCCTGCACAATGGGTGTAAGGGGACACAGCAGAGCACACTCACAGGTGAATAGCTCCAGAGGAGGGATTTATTTTTAAATTAATTTATTTTTATTTTTTATTAATTTTTTAAAAATTTATTTTTATTTATTTTATTTATTGGCTGCATTGGATCTTCATGGCTGTGCATGGGCTTTCTTTAGCTGTAGCAAGTGGGGGCTACTCTTTGTTGCAGTGCACAGGCTTCTCATTGTGGTGGCTCCTGTTGTTGAGGAGCACGGGCTCTAGGCTTCAGTAGTCATGGCACTTGGGCTCAATAGTTGTGGCTCGCAGGCTCTAGAGCACAGTCTCAGTAGTTGTGGTGCACGGGTTTAGTTTCTCCATAGCATGTGGGATCTTCCTAGACCAGGGCTTGTGCCTGTGTCCCCTGCATTGCCATGTAGATTCTTAACCACTGTGCCACCAGGGAAGTCCCCAGAGGAGGGATATTCAGTGGCTTCTCTCCCAGTGGGAGTGCTCCAATCCCACTTACCTCTCACCAGAGATCAGAAACACATCTAAGAAACAGATCCGGGGGCCTCTACTCCAACAATTAGGGAGCAGACCCCACCCCTCACAGGGCAGTGACAACCATAGAGCAAAGGGGAGGCCCTGTTCAATATCTATGGCAGGTCACCACAACACCAGTCACACCCACTATCAAGGGGATAATGTCCAGCATACACTAAGGCAAAAGTTGGCAGTCATCTGTATTAAAAACAGCCCTTGCACCAAAAAATAATAAAATATTAAACCCACACAGGCTACACAGGGACATTCCCACATAAAAATGGCACTCCAAGACAGTCTGAGGGTCTGGCATCTGGAAGAAGAACCTCCAGAGCATTTAGACTTGAAGGCCAGTGGGGCTTAAGTGCAGGAGCTCCACAGCACTGGGGGAAACAGAGACTCCACTCTTAAAGGGAGCATACAGGTCTCACATGCACTGGAGCCCAGCGCAAAGCAGTACCTCCATAGGAACCTGGGTTGGACCTATTTAGCTTCCTTGTAGAGTCTCCTGGGGAGGCAAAGGTTGACTGTAGCTGACTGTGGGGGCAAGGAGACTAGAAGCAGAGCCCTCAGGGAATATTAAGTGGCATGAGCTCTCCTTTAGGTCCCTATTTTTACAACAAGACCAGACCCAACCCAACAGCTTTCAGGCTCCAGTGCTGAAATGCCTCAGACCAAACAACCAACAAGACAGGAAAACAGACTGACCCATCAGACGACAGGCTGCCTAAAGTTGTACTAAGTTCACAGACACACCAAAACACATCACTTGATATGGCCTTGCTGATCAGAGGGAAAAGACACTGCTCTACCCACCAGAGGGCAGCCACCATTTCCTCCCAGCAGGAGGCCTACACAAACCTCTGGACCAACTTCACCCACCAGGGGGAAGACACCAGAGGCAAGAGGAACTATGACCCTGAAACTTACAGAAAGGAGACCACAAACACAATAAGTTAGACAAAATGAGATGGTAGAGAAATATGTTGCAGATAAAGGAACAAGATAAAAACCCACAAGAACAACTAAGTGAAGTGGAGACAGGCAATCTACCTGAGAAAGAATTCAGTGTAATGACAATAAAGATGATCCAAAATCTCAGAAAAAGAATGGAGGCTCAGACTGAGAAGTTACAAGAACTGTTCAATAAAGACCTAGAAGAATGAAAGAACAAACAAACAGAGATGAACAATACAATGACTGAAGTGAAAAATACATTATAAGGAATTAATGGAAGAATAACTGAAGCAGAAGAATGGATAAGTGAGCTGGATGATAGAATGGTGGAAATCACTGCCACAGAGCAGAATAAAGAATGAAAAGAAATAAGGACACTCTCAGAGGCCTCTGGGAAAACATTAAACACACCAACATTCTAATTAAAGGAGTCCCAGAAGGAGAAGAGAAAGAGAAAGGCCCTGAGAAAATATTTGAAGAGATTATAGTGAAAAACATCATTAACATTGGAAAGGAAATGGTCACTCAAGTCCAGAACGTGCAGAGAGTCCTATACAGGAATAATCCCAAGGAGGGACATGCCAAGCCACATATTAATCAAATTAACAAAAAATAAGTACAAGAAAAAATGTTAAATTCAACAAGGAAAAACAACAAATAACATACAAAAGAATCCCCATGAAGTTATGAGCTGATTTTTCAGCAGAAACTTTACAGGCCAGAAGGGAGAGGCACAATATATTTGAAGTGATTAAAGGGAAAAACCTGCAAGCAAGAATACTCTACCCAGCAAGACTCACATTCAGAATGGACAGAGAAATCAAAAGTTTTACAGACAAGCTAAGGGTAAGAGAATTCAGAAGAACCAAAACAGTTGTACAACAAATCCTAAATGAACTTCTCTGGAAGAAAAAACAGTAGAGGCCACAATTGTAAACAAGAATATCACTAACTGGAAGCTCACCAGTAAAAACAAAGAGTTAAAGCAGGAAATCATCCAAATACAAATATGATATCGAAACCAGCAACCATGAGGAGAGTACAAATGCAGGAAATGGGAATTGCATTTGAAATCAAGAGACCAGCAACTTAAAACAATTATATATATATATATATATATATATATATATATATATATATACACACACACACACACATAAGATTATATACACATATATGAATATATCAAAACCTGATATATCAAAACCTCTTGGGCAACTTAAAACAAATATATTTACACACACACACACACACATACACACATATGAATATATACACGCATATGAATATATCAAAACCTGATATATCAAAACCTCTTTGGAAATGCAAACTAAAAAAAAAAAACTACAGTAGATATATACACAAAAAAGAAAAAGCAACCCAAATAAACACTAAAAATGGTCATCAAACCACAAGAGAACAAAAGAGGAAGGGAAGAAAAAAGACCTACAAAAACAAAACCAAACCAAAAAAATTAAGAAAATGGCAATAGGAACATACATATTGATAATTACCTAAAAAATGGATTAAATACTCCCACCAAAAGACACAGACTGCCTGAAGGATACTAAAACTATATATATATATACACATATACTATCTATAAGAGACTTACTTCAGACTTAAGAACACATACAGATTGAACATGGGAAAAGATATTCCATACAAATAAGAACAAAAGAAAGCTGGAGTAACAATACTCATTTCAGACAAAATAGACATTAAAATAAAGACTGATACAAGAGTCAGGGAAGGGCACTACACAATAATCAAGGGATCAATCCAAGAGGAGGATGTAACAATTGTAACTATATATGCACCCAACATGGAGCACCTGACATATAAGGCAAATGCTAACACCCAAGAAAGGAGAAAATCATAGTAATGCAATAATAGCGGGGACTTTAACACCCCATTTATACCAATGGACAGATCATCCAGACAGAAAACTAGTAAGGACACAGAAGCTTTACATGCCACATTAAACCAGATAGACTTAATTGATATCTATATGACATTCCATCTGAAAGCAGCAGAATACACATTCTTCCCAAGTGACATGAATCATTGTCCAGGATTGATCACATCTTGGGCCACATATAAAGCCTCAATAAATTTAAGAAAATTGAAATCATATCAAGCATCTTTTCTGACCACAACACTATGAGATTAGAAATCAATTACAGGAAGAAAGATAGTAAAAATCACAAACACATGGAAGCTAAACAATACACAACTAAATAACCAAGAGATCACTGAAGAAATCTAAGAGGAAATCAAAAAATACCTAGAAACAATGAAAACATGACAATCCAAAACCTATGGGTTATAGTAAAAGCAGTTCTAAGAGGGAAGTTTATAGCCATAAGATCTTACCTCAGTAAACAAGAAAAATCACAAATAAACAACCTAAATTTATACCTCAAGCAACCAGAGAAAGAAGAGCAAACAAAACCCAAAGTTAGTAGAAGGAAAGAAATCAGAGATCAGAGCTGAAATAAATGAAATATAGAAGAAGAAAACAATAGCAAAAATCAATGAAGCTAAAAGCTGGTTCTTTGAGAAGAAAAACAAAACGGACAAACCAATAAAACTAGAAATGAAAAATAAGTTACAACTGACATCACAGAAATAGAAAAGATCATAAGAGACTACTACAAGCAACTATACACCAGTAAAATGGACAACCTGGAAGAAATAGACAAGTTCTTAGAAAGGTACAACCTTCTAACACTGAACGAGGAAGAAACACAATGTATGAACAGACCAGTCAGAAGTACTGAAATTGAAACTGTGATTAAAATCTTGCAACAAACAAAAGTCTATGATCAGATGGCTTCACAGGTGAATTCCTTCATTTAGAGAAGGGTTAAAACCTATAGTTCTCAAAATACTTCAAAAAATTGGAGAAGGAACATTCCCAAACTCATTCTAAGAGGCCACCATCACCCTGATATCAAAACCAGTCAAACATATCACAAAAAAAAGAAAATTATAGGCCAATATCACTGATGAACACAGACACAAAAATCCTCAACAAAATATGAGCAAACAGAATCCAACAACATATTAAAAAGGTCATAAACCATGATCAAGTGGGATTTATTCCAGGCATTCAAGGAATCTTCAATATACAGAAAGCAATCAATGTGATACACCACATTAACAAACTGAAGAATAAAACCATATGATCATCTCAACAATTGCAGAAAATTTAACAGTTGTTAAATTTTACAAAACTTAACACCCATTTATGATTTAAAAAATGAATCTCCAGAAAGTGGGCATAGAGGGAACTTACTTTAACACAATAAAGGCCATATATGACAAAACCACAGCAAACATCATTCTGAATGGTAAAAAACTGAAAGCATTTCCTCTAAGATGAGGAACAAACAAGGGTGCCCACTCTTGCCTCTATTATTCAACATAGTTTTTGAAGTCCTAGCCACAGCAATCAGAGAAGAAAAAGAAATAAAAGAAATTCAAATTGGAAAAGAAGAATTTAAACTGTCACTGTTTGCAGATGACATGATACTATACATAGAAAATACTAAAGATGCTACCAGGAAACTACTAGCACTAATCAATGAATTTGATAAAGTTGCAGGGTACAAAATTAATACAGATAAATCTTTTGCATTCCTATATGCTAACAAAGAAAAAACAGAAAGAGAAATGAAGGAAAAAGTAACATTTACCATCACATCAAAAAGAAGAGAATACCTAGGAATAAACCTAAATGAGGAGGCAAAACACCTATATTTAGAAAGCTATGAATTACTGATGAAAGAAATCAAAGATGACACAAACAGATGGAAAGATACACCATGTTCTTGAATTGGAAGAATCAATATCTTCAGAATGACTTTAGTACTCAGAGCAACCTACAGATTCAATACAATCTCTATCAAATTACCAATGGCATTTTTCACAGAATTAGAACAAAAAAATTACAATTTGTGTGGAAACACAAATACCCTGAATAGCCAAAGCAATCTTGAGAATAAAATAAAAAGAGCTGGAGGAATCAGGCTCTCTGACTTCAGAGTATACAACAACATCACAGTCATCAAAACAGCATGGTACTGGCACAAAAACAGAAATATAGATCGATGGAACAGGATAGAAAGCCCAGAGATAAACCCACACACCTATGATCACCCAATCTATTACAAAGGAAGAAAAAAATATACAATGGAGAAAAAGGCTCTTCAATAAGCAGTGCTGGGAAAACTGGACAGCTACATGTAAAAGAATGAAATTAGAACACTCCCTAACACCATACACAAAAATAAACTCAAAAGGGATTAAAGACCTAAATGTAAGACCGTACACTATAAAACTTAGAGGAAAACATAGGCAGAACACTCTGACATAAATTGCAGCAGGATCTTTTGTGATTTACCTCCTAAAGTAAAGAATGCAAAAACAAAAATAAACAAATGGGGCCTGATTAAACTTAAACTCTTTTGTACACCAATGGAAACCATAAACAAAATGAAAATACAACCCACAGAATGGGAGAAAATATTTACAAACAAAGCAATGGAGAATGGATTAATCTCCAAAATATACAAACATTTCATGCAACTCAATATCAAAAAAACAAACAACCCAATCAAAAAATGGGTGGAAGATCTAAATAGACATTTTCCCAATGAAGACATACAGACAGCCAAAAAGCACATGAAAAGGTGCTCAACATCACTAAATATTAGAGAAATACACATCAAAACTACAATGAGATATCACCTTACACCAGGCAGAATAGCCATCATCAAAAAATCTACAAACAATAAATGCTGGAGAGGGTGTGGAGAAAAGGGAATCCTTCTACACTTTTGTGGGAATGTAAATTTGTACCACCACTATGGAATACATTATGGGGGTTCTTTAAGAAACTAAAAATAGAGCTACCATATGATGAAGCAATCCCACTCCTGGGCACATCCAGAGAAAACCATAATTTGAAAAGATACATGTACCCTAATATTCATTGCAGCACTATTTACAATAACCAGGATATGAAAGCAACCTAAATGTCCATCAACAGAGGAATGCATAAAGAAGATGTGGTACATGTATATAGTGGAATATTACTCAGCTATAAAAAAATAATGTCTTTTGTGGCAACATGGATAGACCCAGTGATTTATTCCGAGTGAAGAAAATCAGACAAAGAAAGGCAAATATCATATGATATCACTTATATTTGGAATCTTACAAAATGGTACAAATATACTTATTTACAAAAGAGAAATGGAGTATTGATGGAGAAAAAAACATGCTTACTGGAGGAAAGAGGAGGAGGTATAAACGAGGAGATTGAGATTGACATATACACACTACTATATATACAACAGACAACTAATAAGGACCTACTGTATAGCACAGGAAACTCTACTCAGTACTCTGTAATGGCCTTTAGGTGAAAGCAATTTAAAAAAGAGTGGATATATGTGTATATAAAAATGATTCACTTTGCTTTACACCTGAAGCTAACACAACATTGTAAATCAACTATACTCAAATAAAAAAGTAATAAATAATTTCAAAAAGACATGTAATTGATAATATAAATTTTAAAATTAAAAAAGATCATGTTCCAGATATAATGGCAACATTTAATGGGCATCTATTTCTTCCAAATTCTTCCCTAGAAATTCCACAAAAGGGAAAATGAGAGGAATTTATATCACCCAGAAATTCATAAGTAAATTGTTAGACCCTCTAGCAGATAGGAATTTTATGCATAGAAATTACAGAGGAATGAATTAATGATATAGTGACAGGAGAAAGAGAAGATGAAAGTTTCTAATTGTGCTCAGGTTTCTCTTTACTTTCTCCTATGACCACACATACCCTTAGAACTTCTAATGCAAGGGGCAGACTATCAAAAAATATGGAGGTTTCCATTCCCATGAGCCAGATTAAGAGAAGCACTGACCTAGCACCAGACATGAAGGTAACATCAAAGCAATGTTGGGATCAAATTAGGTTAAGAGGCAATAACAAGTACCACTGGAATTATCTTCATCATAGGTGTTCCTCTCTACCTCTCAACCCTGATCCCAAGAGAAAATTACATGAGAAAGAGAGAGTGGTTGGTAAACATTGCCTTAAGCACAGAAAATAGGTGATTTCCTGAAGTCCAGTTGAGGGAGGACAAACAGAAATATTTTGAGGCTAAGTTTTAAATCTGAATCTTTGAACAAGTAGTTCCTATGCCTGACTGTTCTTTTGATTGGCCAAAGCTGTTTTACAAAGATGTCAATATTTGGCTTCTAGCTAAGTTTAATTAAAACAGAATCTTGGGAAATTGGTCTCAGGTGTTTGCAGCTGTACATGCTCACCAGGTAATACACCAAGATTTAGAAACATTACTCTATGCTCTCATATACACTTCTCTCAAATCTCATGCGGTCATATTTTATGGCCAACTTATTTACCCCCCTGTCCAGGTAAAGATTATTAGTGAAGGGAAGCTATAATCCAGCTAAACCAAGACATGTCTCTTTTAAACTTCCACTTGTCACAACAGAGGTTAGTGATTAATTCCTTAATGTAACATTGGTTAAGGAATGGGCTTTATTAGGGTAAGAGATTCTTATGCAGGCCAGGGTTCAGCATGACAAGAGATAGAAATCCCTATTTGTCCCATTACCTCCACAGTAAAATGCACCAGAGCCTGAGAAGCACTGTTGTTACTCCATCAGAGAGTCAGTGAGACCTCTTTTTCCTTCTTCCTTTTTCTTATGAAAAAGAGTGGGGGGAAAAATGGAATAGTGAGAGAAGTCTTATCCATGATGGGATGCACAAACTACTTGGGCTCCAAGCAGTCAGATTTGTGTGACATTTGTTTTTGAGCTATCATAAAATGTCAGAACTATGAAAATTTAAAAGTTCATGGAAATAAAATTACAGACATCCCCCTCCCCAACCCACATGCTGGCACAAGCATTTATCAGAGAATGGCACAAATCCACCATCCTGTATTGAGCTAGTATACAATTCTTGCTTTGCCCAAAAGGGAGAACTCTGATTCAGCTAGCTCATTGTTGAAACAAGTCATAGAGAAGACAGTATTTTTTTTTTTTTAATAATCCTGTCCTTTGAATCAGAAGTCACAAGGGAATATGAGATTGCAGGATAAAGTAAAGCAAAACCTAACACACTTAAACACTATAAAAAAGACAAGTTGATCAATATACACAAGGGAAAAACAAAATTGATGGACCACATGGAATAAGAATTTAAAATAAACACCATATATATACTGTCAGAGAGAGAAAGAGTACAGCAGAAATATGAAGCATGAATAAACAATCACAAATAATAAATTGGAAATGTTGAGTATAAAATATATAATTTTTCAATTTGCAAAAACTTAATAAATGGATTGAATCACTTAACAGACATATCCAAAGGGCAAATCATATAGCTGGAAGACTAGGTTGAAACGCACTCTCAAACAGCAAAGCCTAAGTGCATAATATTGAACTGGAAAACCAGGTTAAAGAGCAAGAAGCAACAACAAGAGGAAAACAAATCACTTGCAAAGGAATTAGATTCAGGTCTCACTCACCTTGGATGTAGGAAAATGACAGAGTAACACTTTCAAAAGGATTGATGGAAAAGAACTTCAAAATTAGAAATTTATATGCAGACCAACTATCAATTAACTGTGAAAGATAAATAAGGATATTCTCAGACATACAAAGCTATCAAAAGTTTATCACACAAAAAATGTGAAATATGAGATGAGTAAATGTTTGTAAATTTATTATCTAACAAAAGAATGACTCCCGAAACAGTCCAGAAACAAAAAGATAAAATTGCACATCAGAATTTCTCAGCCTATACACAGAAAGACTGCAGTGAGTGGAGGGTAGTAGAGCGGAAGTAAGCCATGTTGAGGCAGCCAAGAGTCCAGAGACTGGTTATCTGCAATTGCATAGGCCTGTCAGTTTACCCAAATGTATGTAAATATTATCTTTTTTAATGTGTCATATGATGTGAAATATTTGGGAAATTTTACTTTACCAAGAGTTAAGAATGTGGAGACATGGGGTTAATGTAAGGGGATTAGAGAGAAGTGAAAGTACTTTAAAGCACTAGTTTTATTCAAGGGATAAAGAAGATAGAGAGATATTGTAATTTAAGTTCAATAATAGTTAGAATTTTGTTTCACCACTCTCTAACGGACCTAGCAAAGTTTCTTGCATCTTGTAGTTGCTCAAAAAGCATTTGTTGAATAAGATAATTATATTTATGAGCTTCATAAAATGATATAAAATAAACAGAAATATGTTTCAATAAATTAGAAGTAGCTACCGGCAAAGTAAAAAATAAACTACATCACTTCCAAACGGATGAAGATAAGTTGATCTATCCGATGGAAAGAAGAAAAGGAAAAAATAAACATTTTTTAAAAATTTTGTAAATTTACAAGAAGAAATAAAATGCCAGAAATAAGTCTCAATATGTCATTAATTATAGTAAAACTTAGATCAGGATTTATCTCTGTCATATCCTTGGTGAAGACCCTGCAGCGGTTCTCCAGTTTACTCAGAGCAAAAGCACTTATCCTAACAATGGATGGAGAGTTCTGCATGAAATTCTCCCTCCATTATCTTTCTTATTTATTTGTTTGTTTGTTTGTTTATTGGATGCATTGAGTCTTCATTGCTGTACGCAGGTTTTCTCTAGTTGCAGTGAGCAGGGGCTACTCTTCCTTGCAGTGTGCAGGCTTCTCAGTGCAGTGGCTTCTCTTGTTGCAGTGGATGGGCTCTAGGCATGTGGGCTTCAGTTGTTGCAGCATGCATGTTCAATAGTTGTGGCTCATGGGCTCTAGAGCGCAGGCTCAGTATTTGTGGCACACGAGGCTTAGTTGCTCCACAGCATGTGGGATCTTCCCAGACCAGGGATTGAACCCATGTCCCCGGCATTGGCAAGAGGATTCTTAATTGCTGTGCCACCAGGGAAGTCCCTCCATTATCTTTCTTACTTAATTTTTTACTATCATCTTCCTTCACACACTCCTGGTACATTGAACTCATTGCTATTCCTTGAATATACTAGAAGCATTTCCATCTCAGGAACTTTACACTGACTCTTCCCTTTAGCTCATATCCTTTTTCCTCAGATATACCCATGGCCCCTAATTCTGTTGCTTTTCACTATTTGTTCAACTGTCATCTTTCCAAAAAGTTTTGTTCTGAACACCTTTTTAATCCTGCGACCTGTTCCCCTGCCTGGATATTCCTGATCTCTTGTTCTGCCCTATATTTTTTTTTTCTCCATACCACTTATAATCTTCTACCATACCATATGATTTATATATTTATTTTGTTAATTCTTAATATTATTAATCTTATTCCCTTATTCTCATACTGGAATGTAAGTTACATTGGGTCAAACATCTTGAAATATGGTGGGTGCTCAGTAAAATTCGTTCACAAATATTTGTCAATAAACTTATTGAATGAATGAATTTAGGGCTAAGCAAGGGAATATATAGGAAAGGAGAAAGAGTATACTAGGCACATACTTATCTGTCTTTACATGTATCTATCTAGCTAGGTTTTTACCCACATACACACAAAAAAAAACATGAACACTGGGATCAATGCAAGACCTCAGAAATCGTTTTAAATTATATCAAGAATTAAGAATCTTATCATGAAATCTGTAGATGATTCTATGAAGAATTTCAGGTAGGAGAGTGAATGATCAGATTTGCAGGCTTACTGTAGGTAGTATGAGGGATATATTTCTTAGAGTCATGTGGGAAAAAAGGCCAGTTAGATGGAAACTGAAATAGTCTAAGCAAGAAATAATGAAGACCTTGTTAGGATGACTCTGGTGGAGTTGGAGAAATGTGGATTAATTTGAGAGATATTTAGAAAGTATAATGAATAAAATTGGTGACAGACTGTACATAAGGGATGAGTTAGAGGAAAGCATTATGAATACCTTTCATATTTTTGGCTTAGACAATTGAGTAAATGGTAATATAATTCAAAGACACAGAACAAAAGAGGAACAAATTTTGGAAGTGGAAGTTAAGTTTTTTCTCATGTTGAGTCAATGTCTGTGGAATAGCCAAATATGCTTGTATATCAGTATATAAACCTGGAACTCTATTTTATAAATTCTGTAATCTTTATAAATCTGGAGCACATGAGGAAAGTAGGGAGATATATAGATCTATAACGATAATAGTTGAAACAAAGCTAGTGCATGCAAATATACAAGGAACAGGTCACATCAGAAATTCCAATTCAGAGAGTATGAAAAAAAAATTAGTTTGAATTAGACATGCTTTCTTAGAGGGTCTAAAATTATCTAGTTAATAGAAAAATTTGCTCAATTTTGTTGAACTTGAATCCAAATATCTTATCTAGTATGCTCAATTAGATTTGACTAAACTTTTCACTTTTTTCTTGTTTATACAATGCCAAACTAAAAAGATATTTCCAAATACAGAAATATGAAAAAGTCACTGTAACAGTGGCAAATAGTTAATAATTTGGAGTCAGAAATCTTGGTTCCTCTGCTATTAATTGAATGTATTTTGCCAACTTTTATATCTTCACTGAGTTTCAGTTTCTTCATATATAAACCTGTTGGTTTATACCTGTGTTGTAATAATTAAATGAGATAATGGATAAAAAACATTTAACAGTGTCTAAGACATAATAACAATCCTCTTATGATGGTTGTATGGTTATCATGAATATCAGATACAGCTCTCACTTCTTTTCATATGTAGTCTATCTAAGATATGCTCCTGCATGAAAAATAGAAAATGTATTTTGTGTTAGATATAGGTTTCTAGTGGGTATATGAGGAAATGATAAGTAAGTCATATCTTGATCACAATGTTATTTACCTTAAGTAGCTAAGCATCATCTCAAATAACATAGAACAGCCAGAAGAAAGAAAGATATAACATATGGAGAAAAAAATTACACAATAGGATTTAAGGCGTATTACTGAGGTAAAGGTCAACACTTCAAATTTATGGATAATTTAATGGCTCAAGCTATGTAACCATTTAGCTTGATCAATATCAACAGCCAATCCAGATAATTCAGGATTTTTTAAAAATTGATTTGAGGTCAAATTATAGTATTATTTGTCTACATTGATTAAAGGAAATGGAAAAAAACTCCATGGTCTTCATGAATATATAAAATGTTTTAAAAATAAGAATGGATTTTAACTGTTGGAGTTTTCAGAAGACTGCAATTACACTATACCTAAAATTACCAGTATGAGTACTGCTCTGGATAAATCTGAGTAGAGTGGATCAACAAAATCAGATTTTATTTATCTCTATATCCCCCACAGTATCTATCTGTATTTAACATTTAGAAGGCATTCCAAAAATATACATTGAATTGAATTTCTTTAAAATTTTTAAAATATCCCTTAGGAGAGATATGTTAGTAAATTGTAAACTTGTATCTTACATACAAAAATATTTTTTATTAATTTCTTCTAGGTAGTAGATTACATGTTATGACAAAATCTTATTTTTAAAGAAGAAAAAGCATTCTCTATTAACATAAGGATAAGCTTAGATGATCTCTACCTTATTTTATACTCCTGAGAATCTGGGATATATTTTAATATATTCCCTCTATCTATAAATACACTGGGGCAAAAATCTTTTTCTCCAAGAGCCTGTCTTCATTTCTACTAACATATTTAAAGTCTACATCTAAACAAAGTGATGCATGTGTACCTGTAACTGAATCAATTTGCTGTACATCTGAAACTAACACAATATTGTTAATCAACTATGCTCCAATATAAAATAAAAATTAAAAAAACAAAGTGAAAATACGCCCTGTATTATTTTAAGCAACTGTGTGACAAGCTGTACATTTCACATCTTTCCATATAGTTTATCAATACTGTTTAAATAAATTTAAATATTTATTGCATATTCTTAATATAAATTATAGTGCAAATTATTTTCTTGTATGCATGATGCTTATTACTGTTTTCATTGGTAATTATATGTAAACACAACATCAGAATCAAAGCTAAGTAAACTTTAGCCTTTATACTAAACTATCTCGAAATACAGGCAACAATCATCTAAATTCAGTAAATGCCAGTTATCTCTATATGTAGTTAGAGCTTTCTTAGTCAAGTTAATTAACATAAAAATTTAGTTGGCTTCTACTAATTCTCATTAATGACTGGGAAACCTATTAAAAATGACCAGATGTTGATAAATGACTATGTGAATAAATATTGTACAGATAAAGTTGTCAATGCCCCTGCCATTACATTAAAATATGAAGACACACAAGTACTTTTTTAAAAGTCAAGGGTACTACAAAGTTATTATATAAAGAGAAAAATCAATGAGCTATTGAGTATCTACTTTACTTCCAAGTGTGGGGATTAAAGGTATGAGACACAGTTTCTTCAAAAGGAGTGTCCTAGCTGGGTAGTATGTACTAAAACAGACAACATCTTATGTGACTTTTTGGAAAAAACAGATGCAAATATGTAAAAGCAGATTATGGTTGTTCTAACAATTAAAGAGGATAAAGTAACTGTTGAGGGCCTGGGACAGCAAGGTTTGAGCTGAGTCATGAGATCTCTCAGCTGTTTTCCTCAAACTGCCCTGGTGCATAGTACTCAATCTGTTTAACCTATTTATTCACCCATTCTAGTCTACTACTATAATACAATGTTGTATATAGCACCCTTTTGAATGTAATATTTTTTGAAAAGCTAGAAGTCTGTTTTTGTGTGGAAAAGCAGGGCATCAGCATTGACTTTCTGAGATTCTCCAGACCCTTTCATGTGTGTGTGTTGGCAGTTTGAGGGTAAGATAACACATATTGGAATGTTAATCATCTCTTGCCCTCTTCCTTTTAGTGTTCTGCACATCCAAAAGATTTTCTTCCCACCCCTTCTTATTTTTTGGTTCATTTAAAAACTTCTATGATAACATTGAGCATACTGAATGTTCTCTGCTGTGTATTCACAGCAAACTCTAAATAATATTGTTCTATATAACTTTTAGTTCCATTTCTGTTGTAAATTTGCAACTGCTAGTACATATTTTCTTATACTGTTGTTCAATGTGTTAGTGCAATTTCTTATTTTGGATTTATCTCATATATGCCTTAATATTTGTATTTTGCTATATGGAGGTACTCATGTTCCCTCAGGAAACCTGATATTGTGCAGGAGAATCCAATGTGATGCTGAATATCATATTCTGTATCTCACAACATATTGAAAAATACTACACACACACACAGACACACAGACACACACAGACTACCAAATCACCCCAATCATCAGCTTGTTTCCAAAATTCCTACTGGCAAAACCCAAATGAAAATGCATAGAAAAATATTACATTTTATTCCATACCATGTGCATATTTGAGGAAGTGTTATTCAAACTAGAAATTTAGAGCATCATAGAACATGTTATAAATTTTGGGAAAATATTATGCGAGAATTCCTAGGGATATGGTTCTCACTAGATCCTAAATACAGTTTTCATCACCAAACAACATATATACTATTCAGATTATTTATTTCAAAAGTATCGTATCTACAAGAAAAGTAATAGTACCATAATTAGTCTATATGAAGTATAAGACATTTTAAAATTAGTATTAAATAAATATTCTTTTATTAGATTACATGGTATGTATGTGACATTATGAGACCTTATTTTTTTAAACCAATATAAAACTATTTATTGACCACTGTTCACCAGTATTTACAATGAAGTAAACAATATACAGTTAAATAACATTCTGATTACTACAAAGTTATTGTTTTTCCTGGCTTCTGCTGAACCAGTAACCCCAAATACTGAGAAGACTGAGCCTACAAGTAAGAAATGGGTTGGAGTAAAGTTTGAAAAAAACATGCAGATCAAGTTTAGATTAGAAAAGTTTGTTTACTCATTTATTCATACAGATCCTAGATTGCCAACATCTCTAACCATCTGATTAGGTTTCCATGAACAAGTGTGAGACATTACATGTATCACAGCCTTTCAGTAAATATAGCACAGGGATTTCAACTTCTTGTAAAAGAATGGTTCACCAAAAGGAACCTTTAAATGCCCGTTTAACTAAGTCTTGCTTGGCTAATTAAAACATACCAGATATTTTCTAGTTTTTTCATCTGGGTGGGGAGGTTGTTGATAATGATAAAATTTTCCTTTTAGGGGTTTTGCATATAAAAGTACATTTATATGACTGTAGATATGGATGCAGATTCTGATAGGACTGCTTTAAAAAATTATCCAATTTAAATTGTTTACATTACTTTGTCTACTTAATTACAAAATTATTTAATTTGAAAGGTTAAGACAAATTTTTCATTTTAAATTGAAGTGATTTTTTATACTGCTCAAAATGATGGAATCCCAGAAACAGGGGCTTATTCATGGTTGTGAAATCTGTTTTTGTTTTGGTAAATGTATTTAAACAACAACAACAAAAAAAACCCCAAACCATTTACATATATGTTTTATGTATATACATTCAAAAAACCCAGAATGGTCCTTAGACATATATGAGTTAAATGCAAATTCTAAATTCTGGTTGAGTGATGACTATGGAGACTTCCCCCAACATTTAGAAAAGCTGTTCTCTAATGCAGCGGAAATAACACACCATTGTATCAAATGTTCTTTTCTGCTAAAGGAAGCAACTACAGAAAGCTTTTATTTGTTCAAAGTAACCAGTGCTACAGATGCAAAAAACAAAACAAAAACCCAACAACTTCCCCAATACTACTTCAAAAGAACATATCAAACTTGATTTTCATTAGAATGTAGTTTTTTCTTCACACTAATAAATCAAAAAATCAAGACAGATTTTATATATATATATATATATATATATATATATATATATATATAGCAATGCAAAAAATTATTGCGCTTCATCTTCTGGACAAGAATGCCAAGTAAGTCTCTCTTCATAAAAAGCAATTACAATTTGAGGACACTTCATATTTGCCTCTTTTGCCAGCACCAAGTCCACCTCATCTGAATCCTTCCATTTCATGAGAAACATTAATTCTCCACTGATGTCTGTGGCACCAATGATTCGTTCTGGATCAAGACCTCTGGCAAAACCTCTTGGTTTATCAGCAGCATCTCTTTTCTTCTTTGATTTGCTATCATCAGATTCACTGTCAGATAAAGATTTTCTTTCTGTTCAATCTTTTTCTTTACCAGCTTTTTGAGAATTAAGAAATGTTTCAATTAACTCTGGACAATCTAAATTTTCTTCAGGTTCCCAAGTATTGTCTGCATCTGTAAATCCCTTCCACTTCAGGAAATACTCCACCTTCCCATTCACTACATGTCAGTCCAGTACTTTTTCTACTATAAATTCTTCAGGTTCTGTCCCTTCATCTTTTTTACTCTTTCCATTCTGTTTCTTTCCCATTTTTTGCAATGTAGTTTTATTGGAGGCCATTTTTTATTTCAGACTTGAAGAGCTATTATTCACAGCTTCCAAGCTGCTCTGGGTCCCGGGTCTGCGGCGTCTTCTGAGGCCTTATTGATTATATTATTTACTGTTAAAGTTGTTAGCTAATAACACTGAAAATGCAAGAATTCACATTTTTTAATATCTTTGTCATTAGAAAATTTAAGAACAAAGAAATTTATCAGAGAATGGTGACTTTAATGCTTCTTCTTATCGTTTCTTCTCTAAGTTCAGATCCAGAGGTCTGCCTATTTGGGGGCACAAGAGATCATGAGATTTGGAATTAAACAACAGAAAAAATGAAAAACCATTCACCAAAATGAAGAGAAATTCACACTATCCTCCCATTTGCCCATATATATGTCTTTATCTTTGGATTTAGAAACACTGGATTTTTAGTGCTCTTTTCTAGTCCACAATTTTTTTTAACCAAGTATTTGATTTGTATAAAGAGATAATATACTTTCCTCTACTTCCAAAGAAAAATATATCAAAGAGTCAGCCATATTTCTCCAAATAAAGTACTATTGCAATACAATTAAATATAACAAATGTGCTGAAATTAGAATGACCTTTCTTAGGAAAATCAAACAGCTTTCTGTAAGTTGTAGAATAAATGACAATTCAAATCCTTCTTCCTTTTGGTTTTCTACTTGAAGACATTTTCCCTACCTTTGATCAAATTTACATGCACATTATTTTATAATGTCAATTAATTTTTAATTAATACACTAGGAAAACAGTGTGTTTTGTTTTTATTGTCTCTGTAGTAAATTAAGAACAAAAAATATATCCTTATTGATTTTGAAACAATGGCTTTATTTTTCTTTTCAAAACATTGATTTTTTTTTTCAAAAGCAATTTAGAGGAGGTGAAACATCTAAAGGTGATGTTATGGCATAGTAGCCTCAAAGGCATTCTAAGTAAGCATGATGGGAGAAGGATAGTCTAATTCTCAAAAACTAACTGTTGTTTGTGCTTTATCCCTCAGTTTGAATAAATACCCATTTTGACCCATTTTAATATCAATTTCAGTAGACAGTTGTGAGTTTGAAGAAACTGTATATCTTTTTGTTGATTTAATAAATTGCAAATGGTTAACAAATGAATCCACAAACATATGGACAGTCTAAGTTAAGATATTACCTTAATTTCAGGAAGCTACTTAATTGCCTGAATACTATGTAATTTCATAAGAATCTTAATAGAGTGGAGAAAAAGATTTTCTATGGTACTGAATTAGGTCCTACTCTTTTTAAGTGGTGCACAAAATGTTTACATTCCTGTTTCTTCTTAGCTCACATTTCAATAACTGTTTTCCGACTGATGTGTAACATTACTTGCTGTTACAGTACACTCTCACAGAAAGCCTGTTCCTTGAATATTGCTTAGTCACAAGGGGACATCACTAAAAATATTGTGGTAAGAAACTTTGAATTTTCTTGCCTTGGTAGGTTTTTGCCTCACACTTAATGATGTTTGAATATAGGCTATTTCTGTTTAATTTGTTTTCTGGCAATATAATTCTTCTTGACAGTATTTGATTTTATCTGTCATTGTAAATAACCTCTGCCAACTTCCAATGAAATTGTTTTACCATTATACAATACTTTCAAATAGTGATAATACAACAATTAGGTAGCTGTAGTTGTACCCTAAAACTATTTTTCCCAAAGTCATATACTCACATCATGACATCATAATAACTCTGAGATTCTGTTGAAATTGTAATAGCAACATAATAGTCTCATATAGGACTACAAATAGAATTATACTCAAGTTGTTTGAAGTTCCACATTGTAATGCCTTCTTAAGATGGTCTTCATAGGCTGCTACTGAAAACTGTGTGATCCATATATAGATGTAAACTTTGTATAAGGTACTGGGAATTTAGTTTCAAAGTGCAAAATCAATAAAAGTCATTATTTCCATTTCTCCATTCAGTAGTTTTAAACTAAGAGTTAACCCCCAATTACTTTATTTATTCTTAAAATTACCTTTTAAAGAAAAGATAGGAATTTATGAAAGTCAAAAGACAATGCAAAACATTTCTTGGGGTTTTGATGATTAAGCTTATTAAAGAATTATTCTTTGTAGTCCAGAACAGAAACATGAGCTGCCATCAAGGAGAAGGGAATCTTAAATTCTTAGCTTTTACATGGGTGGCTATGGGGAAGAGAAACAACAATATCACCAAAAAAGTCTAGAACTTGACTTCAAACCAGAGAGTATTTAAGATATATGACATAATTTATTTCAAAATAAATCCTTGTGGAAATTTTATTCTTGAGTTGAATCTGGAAATGACATGATTTCCAGAGTTGTCTTAGGGCCTCTGTATGACCTGGTAGAAATTTCAGGTTAGTATATGCTTCTATGCAGGCCCTCATCAACTCATACTTTTGTTTTTTATCTTTCTTTTTTATTTTTTTGAGCATGCTGTAATTTATTCAGACTTCAATTATCTCTGTCTTAGTCTACTTACACTCAATTTCTATCTCCCTGTCCGCAGTCTCCCTAAACAAATCCATTTTCTGCTACCAATCTAAATTCTATAAAATATTCCTTCCATTGGATCTTTCCCCATACCATAATAATTTTTCCCTCTTCTGAATTATGTGACACCTTTAGTCTCTACCATAAAATCAAGTACTGGATTTTATACCTCTTTGTATTGATCTCATAGGTTTTATGCCTATTCCTCTTAGTTTACTGTTTGATACTTTGAGGTACATTAAAATTTGTAAGTGCTGCTTTGATGGTTTTATGTGTTGGTTTGTATTAGATTCCAGATCCTGGAAAAAGAGGAAATACTTTTTATGTTGAGAGAACTATAGTTTTCTAAAGTTGGTCTCTTCAGGAGTCTCACTGAAAAAGAACAATCATACAGTGGTTTTAAAAAGATGCTAATTAATGGGCTTTTAAGCTGTTCCATTACACCAAAAGGGAGTTGGGGAAAAGTGAGTGTAAACTCTTTCTGGCTGTCAGTTAGCAGTACTTTCAGAGAGGTCTTTAGAGGGGAGACAAAGTATAATTAGCCTTTAAACCTAGCTGGGATATTTCTTTTTGAGTACTATTTAATCACTAGCAGCCATCCCAATTAAGCAGAATTATCATCCCAATTAAGCAGCAATCTTTGTTGTTAATTAGTGTTAATTCGGTAACTTGGGAAATGTCCCATGTAAGTGGACTTAATTACATCTCAATTAGATTGAATGTATTATGTTAGAAATGATGATCAAATACCCCATATTATTTACCAATTCTAAATTCAGGGCCTGATCTTTTAGTCCCTACTCCAATATATTTTGGAGAAGTTTGTGTGCAAAAGTGAATTGATAGAATATTAAGAACATTCCTATTGATTCCATCTGTTGTAAAAGTCAAAATATTCTTCACAGTTAATTATATAGGATATTCACAATTATTGGTATTACAATAGAAATTTTTAAAAGATACATTTTGAAATAACAAACAAAAACACATTTTATCAATGATTGAGATTTAATTTGGCAATATCCTATAGAGAGCATGCTAAGAGAGTTGATTTGTAGTTAATGGTTTTAAATAACTGCTATGTTAAAACTTATTCAACAGAATAGCATTCGCTATAATTTGGGGAATTCTGCTATAATAGCACACTATTCAGTGTGAAAATCACCTAAATAGTTTTGAAATAAATGAAATGGCCTAATTAAAAGTTTAATTTTCACTTTTAAATTAATCAACAGAAGAACTCTATAGTGCATGCTTTTAAAGTTTCTTTCTGTAAGCATAAATTCTCATATTTCTCCTGTCTATTTTCAATATTGAGTCAAAATATTGGGATGCAATGAATTTTCATTAAAAATTACTTTTCTAAAGGTTGTTTCTCTCCAAGCAAATCAAAATGTAGAACTGAAAACTAGCTAGAGGTAGATTATATATATATATATATATATATATATATATATATATATACTTTTAAACAAAAAATATTTACAAAAAACATGCACATTATTACACTAACAATATACTGGAACAACAGAAAGTACCCCTAAGACCTCTTGTCACTAAGAAGATAGTCCATGTGGAGGTAGAGCTAGACTAAGAAACTACTGAAACCAGGGAATATAGTGTAAAGAATTTTTTTCACTTTGTATATTGGTTTTATCAGCTTCTTGAGAAACTTTTCACTAAAATGGATTGTGATAGTGAATAGTTTAAAGAAAGCATCTTTGGTTTTGAATGCTGCAAAGTAAAAGGGTGTATTGGGGTTGATACAGGGCTCATGGCTTTTTATGGAACAATTACAGATGGCTATATGTGTTCCAGACACACAGAAGGTTATTCCCAAGGGAACAGCTAGCCTAATGAACTAGATAAAAGCCACTGTGACATCTGTTTAGCCTGAGAAGGGAAACCCTCTGATTCCCCCTATAAATGCCAAGTAGGACACCCCAGATGAAGCACTGGCTAGAATTCCTATGTAAACCAAGTAGGACTGGCTTTATCATGACCAAGATATTCACCCACTGAATATGCCCATTACCCAGATCATGGTAAATACTATGATTAAGGGGACCCTATCTGCATGGCACCGCATGTAACCTTACTGCTGCAAAATCAAAACAACAGCCCAAGAAGCCTTAACAAATTTGCTGTTTCAGCTTCTCCTCATGTGTTTTAAAGATACTAATAAAATTTTTATATTAGGCAATGAGAGAATGGAGAAAGACAGAGGGCAAAATCAAGGGACTCAACAGCATAGAAATTTTTTAAGGGTTATTAAGAAATGGAAGGAATAGAGTAAGCGTTGATGTGGCAAAACAAAGACAGCACACAGATTAACAGGAGAAAATCAAACACAAGTTTAGTAACATGTATACATGGGGGAGACCCAGGGAATTACCTAGTAACTTGCCCCAATCTGCCAAAATCCTCACATTAAATATTATCTTCAGCTAAAGACAAAAGAGGAAGTTAGGGGTAGTGGTTTCAGACTTCAAAGGGGAGGAAGGCAATTCACATGGAGATGCAAAAGCAAATGCTTTAGTAAACAAATGTTTTCTGGGCCTTGCAGAGACAATGGGACACAGAGTGGCCTCTGATCTGTAGGCTCTGAGGCATTTCCCCCACCACACTAACCTATATTCTTTGCAGATATCTTTGGTGATAGCTTTATTCTGAGAACAGGACTTTTATCAAAATTATTTTAGTTATTTAAGGTGTTGCAGAAAAAAACTGATCCCACGAGAAACCAAGCACAACACTCGGAGAGTTGGATAACTCAGGTTTATTGAGCTGGCAGACCCAGACGAGCTAATGCTCCAAAATTCTGGGGCCCCATTTCAGGGGAGTCTTCTCCTTATATAGGTTAAAACATACAGCTATAATTGGTACAAACTGATTGGCTACAAATTACTATAGGTCACGGGCAGTTACAGAGCATGGGAGTTGCCATGGGGTACACACATAGTAGGGGGTCCTAACAGGAACTTGTAGGAGCCGGACATTCCATTCCTATCAGGACTAAGGTCACAATTTGCATTCTCATATTGGTTGCAGGTTGAAGTTAATGGTCACTTAACAAGTCTATGTGCAAAGGGTCTCAAACAAAGGCTTGGGGTGGGTGCCTGAGAGTGAGACATTCTTCCCTTATCTGATCACTCTTAGTAATTCATTTTACTGTTTAACTGAGAGTGGCAAGCAGGCCTTTGCAAGATAGAGGAGAGTAAGCAATTACAAGTATGGAAGTTTCAATTTCCTTATCAAAGGGGGGAGGGTAAAAAGAAAAACTTCCTGAGTTGTCTGTTTCTTAAAAATAACCAGCCTAAACTAATCTTCACTTCAAAGAGACACATTTTGGGACAGCAAATTTTGCTCTCTTACACAGGAGAATACTTCTCCTACCTAATATTATAAAACCACAATCCATTTCTAAAGTCCTAATGAAAGCTACAGTTAGAAATGCAAGAGTTTATGGAATTGAGGTGATGATTTGGAGAATAGTTTTGGAGAACTGGAGGAGAATGTGGTTGAACTGGCTTTATGTGAAGATGTTAGGTAGCTAGTCAGACATGAGCTGGTCCTGGCCCATACTAGAAGGCATCATCATTCCCTATGACTGGCATGAGCATGGATGGGTTTAAGTTGGGACACCTCTGCACTGAGATATCAGGATTTTTTACAAGCAGAACCTGGTATTTAAGTAGTCTGCTGTCTGTAAGCCAGAAGGGTCCTTTGAGTTCTAAACAGACTAGTTATCTGAAGAGAAAAATAAACTTCTAGGGGCTGTCCCATGGTGAGCTTAGAAGACTCTTCCACCAACAAGGCAGTGACTGCTACTGCTCAGAGACAACCAGGCCAACCCAATGCCACTGAATCTAATATTTTTGATAGGTAGGCTACTGGGCATTTGGTGGGGCCCAAGGCTTGGGTGAGCATTCCCAAGGCTCTTCCCTTTTTCTCTGTGGCATGTAGTTGGAAAGGCCTATCCATCTTGGTAGGCCAAGTACAGGAGCCCAAAGAAGCTTCGATTTTAATTAAAGAAAGGCCTTTTCCTGTCCCAGGTCCCAGATGAGGGGGTCCCCATCTGCCCCTCCCTTTAGGACTTTATATAGGGGATTGGCTAATGGTCCATATCCTAAAATCCATAGTCTGCAATAGCCAGTAAGTCCCAGGAAATGTCTAAGCTGTTTTCTGTTGGAAGGTGAAGGCAATTGTTCTATAGTCTGAACCCTCTCATGGGAGAGTTTACATTCTCCTAGGGTTACAATTAAGCCTAGATAATGGACTTCTTGTCTTACTAGCTGGGCTTTGGCTCTAGAAACCTTGTATCCCCTATCTGCTAGGAAATTCAGGGTCTGGACAGCATGTTGTTGTGCCCAGTTTTTTGAAGGTGAGCAAATGAGTAGATCATCTACATATTGCAAAAGCTGTCCTTCCTCCAGGGTTAAATCTTTTAGGTCTTGGGCAAGAGCTTGTTGGAACAAAAGTGGACTATCCCCAAATCCCTGGGAAAGGACCATCCAGGTCAATTGTTGACTTTTTCCTTTTTTGTCTTCCCATTCAAAGTGAAAAGGCACTGTGAGGACTGATGAGGGGAATGTAAACGAAGGTACCCCTAAAGGTCTGAGAATGAAAACCATTGATTATCTGGAAAAATTTCCCCCAGAATGTTATGAGTTAGGGGCCATTGTTGGATGGGAGTTACAGCCTCATTTATTGCGCAGAGATCTTAGACCATCCGGTATTCTCCATTACTCTTTTTTACTGGGAGAATGAAGGTGATGCAAGGTGAATTGCAAGGTACCAATAACCCATTTTTCAAGAATATATTAATGAGAGGCTGTAGTCCTGCCCTAGCTTCAGGCTTTATAGGATATTGTTTCTTATTGGGGTAATGTGTGGGGTCCTTAACCTGTATCTTAACTGGGAGTACCTTTTTAACTTTTCCAGAGAGTTCTTACCCTAGATTCTGGGTTAACTTTATCAAGGATGGTCTCAGTCTCCACCATTCCAGACATATCTACCATGCAACCACCCAAGACCTGAGGTAGAGTGCTGAAGGTCAAATTGGCTCCCATCTTTTGAAGTATGTCCCATCCCAAGAGGGGGCTAGGGCAGTAGGGCATGACTAGAAACTGGTGGGAAAACAAAGTTTCCTCCCACAACTTAAAGGAGGAGTAAACTTCTTTATCATGGGCTTCCCATCTACTACCACAACCTGACAGGATTTAAAAAAGAGGGATCCAGGATAAGAAGTTAGCACTGAGTAGGCAGCCCCCGAATCTAAATAGAAAATCTACATTCCTACCTGTCACATCCAAAGTTGCCCTGGGCTCCATCCCTGCGATGATGGTTCTTGATTTGGGAGCTGGCTGGAGCTGAGGGCCCTTTCAGTTCAAGGCTACAATTTGGTCAGGGGGCCAGCCAAGTTCCCTTCAGACCTCAGAGCTGCCCCTTTTCCAATGGCTGAGCTTGTTGCATTGGGGGCATGGCTTATTGGTCTTCTTTGTCTCCTGGCAGTTTGTGTTCTAATGTACTGGTTTCCCACATCACTGACAGTTGTGGGGGGTGGGGGAGGGGAGGCAGAGGCTCCCAGGGGGTAACCAGCAGTTCGCCGTTGTACTTATAATGCTACAAATAGTTGGACCTGCCTCAACTTCTTTTTTCTTTTCCCTTCTCCCTCTCCTCTTCCTCTCTGTCTCTACTGTGGAAGACAGAGGAAGCTGCCCTAAGGAGCTTTGTGAGGGCAGTATTTGGTCCCAAGGCCATCTTTTATATTTTTTTCCTTATACCTGGGGCAGTCAGGGTAATGAAGCATCTTTTAAGGCTAGCTTCCTGGCCTCTGAATCAGGATGCAAATTGGTATGCTTTATGATCACTTCTCTCAATCGTTAATAGAAGGCAGCGTGATTTCCTGTGGTTCTTGGTCTATAGTGGCTACCTGCCCATAATTGACAGGTTTTAGTTTACATTGTTTCATTCTTTCAACCAGGCAGAAAAGAAAGTAGTCCCTGGCTGCTAACACCACTGAAGTATTGTAGTCACAATTGGGTTCTGTTTGGGGAATGGCCATTGTTCCCACAGGAAATTGTTGAGAGTTTGCCATATGGTAGTCGTTGCCCAACTGAGTGGGTGTTCTTTCTGCCTGGGAGAGTGTCTGAGCATGGATGATGTAAATGACCCCCCAGGTTAATTCAAAGGTCACATTTAGATGTCTAAACTTGTCTAAATATTTTTCAGGGTAATCTGAGAACTTTCCTAGATCTTGTTTTACCTGAATGATATACTGCATGGAAAAGGGAATCCTGATTATTATAGAAATTCTGGTGGGCTCTATAGCTCCTGGAGTGAACAAAGTTTTGGGGAGTTTGGTAAGGTGGCAAAGTACCAGGGGTTCCAAAGTTGGGTACAATGAAGAAAGGGTGATGGTATAAGAGCTTCCTTCTTTTCCCCAAAAGGGGGCTCCAAGGCTTATCAGCTGGCTGATGATTAGTATCCTTGGGAGACAGTATCTGTGTGTGTGTGGTGGGGGAGGTGGACTTTGGGAAACAAAGCGAACATTGCCAAGCCAGCTGAGTCGACCCGGTAAATCTTGCAAAGTGCAGTGTTTTCTCCTAAGGCAAGGAAAAGTTGAATATAAGGGACCTCCCTCCACTTGCCCATCTTTTGATTAAAAATGTCAGGTTGGAGAATGATATTGTAGTTTAAACTCTTATTTTCAGGTCAAATTTCTCCCTCTCCTAGCTTATATTCTGGCTATTCTGTGTTGCAGAAGAAAATTAATCACTTCCTCTTTAAAGTTTGGGGATCAAATTCAGCCCAATTCTTTAGGATGCCTCCTAAGGGCAAGTCTAGATGGATGGCTGGCTGATTGGTCATCTGAAAGAGAAAAGACAGATGTGTATAGGGGTCTGAAAATGTCCCTCAAGTCCCTTATGGCCTTTTGTGGGTAAGGTGTCCCTCAGCCCTGATCTCACCAGACAGAATATGTTTCAGTTCCCCCCTCCCCAGGACCTACGTCTAGTGCACCTTTCTGCATGCCCTTTCCTGAAGCCATTGAAGCTTCCCTAAGTCCTTTCTCTGGGCATTTTCTCTGTATGCCTTATATCTAATTATCAAAGGCCTCAGACTGGGATGTATTCCCTGGGATTTAACATCTTTCCAATTCTATCCTCTCCTCAAGTCCCATTGACCCTGTTTAAGGATGACTTTAAGGAAGGAGCACATAGCCAAAGTTTCCAGTTTGGGGACTTGATTGTCTGGGGAAATCCATAGACTCTCCAGAGGAGGGTCTCCTCTAAGTCATGCATTTTACACTCTGTCCAGGTCAGGCTGAATTCTGTGCCTTGTTTCTTAGTTACAAACTGGCAAAAAGCAAGACGTTTGAAGAGGCATGGAAAAGAAGGAATGCTGATTGATCCCTCTCCTGAACCCAAGATAAAAAGGGATGGTATCCCAACCACTTGTGTCCTGCACAAACACAGCAGTCAAATGGCCTGAAGAGTGTGTTTGGTACCAAAAGAGGAAATAGATCTCTGGGCCCTGCCACTATAGGAGAAGAAGAAAGAAATACCTGTGCTTTATTGAAGCCAAAATCAGCAAAGACATTCGCAGGGCAGCAGGAGGATAAGTGGAGAACAGAAGCAAGAATAGAAGGCTCAGTTGACCAAAGGTTAGGCATACCTTCTGCATCTGGTGGATCCAAGTCATGGCAGCAATATGTCCCTGACAGAATGGTGATTTACTCAGTTCCTGTCCTCTCGAGGGAAAAAAAATACATATGAGAGACATAAAGCAGTTTAAATAGCAAGAGTTTTATTAAGCAAAGTGAAAGTATGTTGCTGAGAAAGGATGAGAGTGGGCTGTCTGGAAACCAGAAGCAGCCCTGCAATTGAGGTTGGGGTTTTAGAGTGGTGGTCCCTCCCTGTGTCCTGTGTCATTTGACTGACAAGTTGATTGATAGCTTTAGGTTATATAACCTTTTCCTTAGTGCCCAGGCCCTTACCCATAAGCACCCAAGTGAAATGGGAAGGGGGGGTGGAACAGGGGGCAAAAACCATAATGCTAATCTATTATAATTATGGCATAATGAACCCCAGGTTACTTTGAGTCACCTTTTAGGTCTTCATGCACCTGCACCAACCTGTATGCCGGTTTTATCTTGCTTGGTCCTGATAAGCCTGGAAACTTAGTAATGATCCTTCACTAGAAGGGAAAGGATCTCTGGAAATGCTCTGATTACCAGTGCCCAGATGGGGAAGGGAAGATGTCCCCTTCCAGAATGGGGAGCACCCCTCTCATGTCTGACTAGCTACCCAACAAAGCGGTTGTGCCTTTTCTTACCTAAATGTATTATGGGAATGGACACTGTGTCAGACTAAGGAACATTTTCCCTAACCTGTATGATAAAACTGAAGGTGTTGGAGGGGTGCATTAAAGTAGAACATATATATGTCTTTCAGAAAAGTTCTCTTACAGGCTTGGAAGGTGACTGAAATCAATGAATGGATATTACAATTGAGGTGGTTTCAACTGAAGAAAAATACACAACCTAAAAGTGTTATCGGATTAGGTCCCGCTGCTCACTGCTTACAAAATCAAACTCACAAATGTTGGTAGAAAGGAAAGTTGTCTTTAATCAGAATGCTGGCAATCTGGGGAGATAGTGGACTCAGTGTGCCCAAAAAAACACCTTCAAGGATTCTGCTCTGCTGAGAAAGTTTTAAAGGTTAGAAGAGGAGTAATCTCAGTTAATCATAGAGACAAAGGGTCAGAGTCATCATCATCCCCCACTGTGTGCAGGTTGATCAACTTCTTGTGATCTTCCTCTAGATGTTATCTTGTTCACACAGTTTGGTTACACTGTTTGTTTGCAATATTACTGAAGGGGAAGCTAGGGAAGAGATCTGGTCCTCTATTAATTACTTATTCCTCCTTTCTACTTCTTTGATCTCTGGAAAGAACCAAGCTACACAAGGTATTTCATGATTAAAAGATTTGAAAGTTGTATTTGGGCCAGAGATGAGTAGAGATTGGGGGTGACTGGTTAAAAGTTAGTTATGTTATAGCTTTGCTAAAGTGTCCCAGAAAGGGACTTCCTACTAAGGGCAGTTTCCTGCAAAGAGCTGCTTAAAAAAATTGCATGTTATATAGCCCAGGAGACAGACTTTCAGATAGCTCTGAGGAACTGCTCTGAAGAGGTAAGTGAGGAGCCAGGATACATAGGAGTATTTTGCTGGAAAACAAATAAATGTATAGTTGAACATCAAAAGGTTACTGCTATTTGCCAAGAACAGAGATCTTAAATTAATAGTTTTAGTGCTTTTCAATATATGGGAAGTTGCAAGAATCTGAGTTCATTGAAATTATTTCTTAGATATGCATCTTACCTATCTAGGGCCAGTATCAAAGCACAGAATCCTTTCTGTTTTTTTCCATCCTGAATTCCCCTGAGAGCACACCATCAGTGGGTGGCTGCAGTGGCTAATGTCTTGATCCTTGTAGAACTGGAGTAGCAGGCAACATTCCCTGTCCACAGTGCCCCCTGTTGATCATAAATTTGACCTGGGTTTGGGAGACATTTCATGACCAATTTGTCCCATGATGCTAAGAATTCTCATTCCTAGGTCAGGCAAAGATTTCAATGATAGGCCACTCAGTGTGCTATTTTAGATTAGGCCTTGTAGATAACCTAAAATTCTCTGGATCATCTGTGCTATTAGTCTGTTATGATGCTGGAACTATTTATCTTGTTGCTTCTTTCCATATTTAGAGTTGCACTATTACAATTATTCAATATAAAGTTATATATATGATTAATTGCCTCAAGATTTTTAGCCATCATTACTTTTGTCAGAGACCTGGTTATACATTGGGTAATGCAAGAAACAACAATGTTATAAAATAGACAGGATATATGTAATATAGCTAGTAACATTTGTCAAGTAAAACACACACAAAACACAAAAGCTTTGAGTTCAGTTTTCTTTGGGAACTTACTGAGGACTATAGCCCTGGAGACAGCCTATCAGATAACTCTGAGAAACTTCTCTGAAGAGGTAAGTGAGGAGGTTGTTATATATATGATTTTGACAAACAGTGGTACATACAATCAATCACACATCTCAGCAGAAGGTTTTTGCCAATAACAAGGAAGAGATGTCTCCATTAATGATATTAGTGTTTTTCTGGGTATAAGAAAATGCAAGAAACTGGGTTTATAGAATTTTCTTCTAAAAATATCTAACTATCTAAAGGCCTGTTCTGCCAGCTTTCCCAGAGCACCGAGTACATTATTCTTGATCTCCACCCTGAACTCCTTTCAGGGTGGGTTAAAAGTTAGCAACTGCAGTCATTAGTGACTTAATTCTTATAGAACCAGATAGTGAGCGACTTTTTTAGTTGTCATGTTAATAAGGTTCTAGTACTGCAGAGAGAGACACAGTACATAAACAGTTTGAAAACCATAAAGGGAGAACAAATTAAAACAATGATTAGTATAACTAGTTGTAATCTGGGTCACAATAAGTCATCAAGTGAACAGGGAAGCCAGCTGGAGAAGCCAAATTCTGGAGGGATCATGTAGAAAGAAAAAAATGATAAATGTTTCATCTTTGTTTGCAAAAATATACTTTATCAACTTGTTGTAGATCATAGTAGCATAAGAGGAAGGATTTTCTGAAAAACAAGATTAAAAGTTAAAATAATTCAGACAAAAAGTCATAAACTTATAAATCTTATTTTTCAGTTCATTCAGTCCCATGTAATTAATTGCTGTTGATCTGGATGAAGACATCAGGCTTTCTCCTAGTTTTGTAATATCTAACCCAGTTCAGTGGATATGATCTAAAAGTCATTGGAAACCTACATTTCCCAAAAAGTCATTTTTATGGTTCTTCTTTAAGATCTTCATTTTGAAAAAGCATCAGAGTAAAGCAATGACTGTCTATAAATGACAAATGACTTAAAATGGCATGATCTGATTTCAGTTCAACTGACAAAGAATCTTGGTTATTTCTCTGACATGTGACATTTTTAAGAAAATATTTAGAATTATGACTGATAGCATCATACCAGTACATGCCACATTTTTAGGAATGCCATGTAATTTTTGGAGTATCTATATTAGTGACATTTATCCATACAATAAAACATAAGAAGGTTTATCACCATTTATTTGACAATGTTTTCCATGTAATTTAACACACCAAATAAACCTAGTTAATTTAATATCTCTCTTTGGGATGTTTCAGAGGCATCCCAAAGTTAGCTAGAGGTCAATAGAACTTCAGAGGCAAATACAGAATTGCAACAGATTACCTAAAAGGTAAAGAGACTTTAAAATCTGTTATCAAAAACTGAGAAGAAGCGAGAGAGTAGCACAGACATATATATACTACCAATTGTAAAATAGTCAGTGGGAAGTTGTTGTATAACAAAGGGAGTCCAACTCGAGGATGGAAGATGCCTTAGAGGACTGGGGCAGGGAGGGTGGGGGGGACTCGAGGGGGGGGGGCATCAAGGAAGGGAGGGAATATGGGGATATGTGTATAAAAACAGTTGATTGAACCTGGTGTACCCCCAAAAAAAAATAATAAAAAAAAAAATTAAAAAAAAAAAACAGATCAATTTTTCAAGAAAAAAAACTTTTACAGAGAGAAAACCAAATTAGAGTTTTATACCCACTTACTTTTAATATTAAAATTTATTTACACAAATATTATTTTAATTTTAGCTAGTTCTGATCATGCATAAAAATCTTTCCTTAGGGTTCCTTTTCCCCACACCTTCTACAATTTAATTTTACTTTCAGATTTTGTTTATGCTTTTTCTTTCTTCCTGGTTCTCCAGGAAAAAAAGTACTTTCTTTGCCATTAACAAAATGTATTTCCATTCCTTTTACCATTTTCATTTCATACAAAGATGTTTCCATTATTAGTTTTAGTAGTTTTAATTACATGTATTAATTAGAATTCTTATCTTTTAAAAAAATTAATGAAAACTAAGAAGTAATCAATTACAAACTTTCTTTTACTTTAGCATTCTGTAGATTGGCAAAATTATAAATAATATGTATGATTTCTAAAAACATGTGCTCTTTTTATAGAAAAGTTTTCAGGTGGTAGCATATATCAAATATCTTTGTTTTCTCTGTAAAGTGAAACCTATGTTCAGTAATTAGTGTTTAAGTATCTTATTTTATTTGAGAATGATCTAGATATTTAATACATTTTCATCATTTAATTTAACTAATTAAGCAAAATTCTGAAGTTTCAAGTTACCAAAAGTCTGGAGAAACTACTCTTTTTTTTTTAAGAACTTTTATTGAGATACAGTTAACAGACAATAAACAGCATATATTCAGAGTGTACAATTTGGTATCCCAATCTCCCAATTCATTCCCCCCCCAGCCTTCCCCACTTTCCCCACTTGGTGATGATATGTTTGTTCTCTACATCTGTGTCTCTCTTTCTGCCTTGCAAACGGATGGATTTGTACCATTTTTCTACAGTCTGCATATATGTGTTAATATATGATATTTGTTTTTCTCTTTCTGACTCACTTCACTCTGTATGACAGTCTCTAGATCCATCCATGTCTCTAAAAATGTCCCAGTTTCATTGCTTTTTACAGCTGAGTAATATTCCATTGTATATATGTACCACATCTTTTTTATCCATTCATCTGTGGATGGACATTTAGGTTGCTTCCATGCCCTGGCTATTGTAAAGAGTGCTGCAATGAACATTGAAGTGCATGTGTCTTTTTGCATTATGGTATTCTCTGGGTATATACCCAGCAGTGGGAATGCCAGGTCATATGGTAACTCTATTTTTAGTTTCTCAAGGAGCCTCCATACTGTTCTCCATAGTGGTTGTATCAATTTACATTCCTATCAACAGTGCAAGAGCGTTCCATTTTCTCCACACCCTCTCCAACATTTTACTGTTTGTAGATTTTTTGATGATGCCCATTCTAACTGGTGTTAGGTGATACCTCATTGTATGGAGAAACTACTCTTAAGAGACATACATAAAACATAATTATTCTTAAAGAGCTGACCTAAAAGTTATTAACCCATTTACATGTATTTAATTCATTTGTTCCCAACAATTATGTTTAGATTAGCCATGGAAACTTTGTGAGATATTAGACTAAGTCAGCCATCATTCCAAGTTATTTTTCTTGCTGGTAAATTTTATAACAGACACTGGAACTCACCCAAAAAGACACCCCACATCCAGAGACAAAGGAGAAACCACAATGAGATAGTAGGAAGGGTGCAATCATGATAAAACAAAATGCCATACCTGCTGGGTGGGCAACTCACAAAGTGGAGAACAGTTATACCACAGAAGTCCACCCACTGCAGTAAGGGTTCTGAGCCCCACATCAGGCTTCCCAAACTGGGGGTCTGGCAACTGGAGGTGGAATCCCCAGAGAATCAGAATTTTAAGGCCAGTGAGATTTGATTGCAGGACTTCCACAGGACTGGGGTAAACAGACACTCAAAAACCAGTGTGCACACCAGGACACAAGGGGAAGGAGCAGTGACCCCATAGGAGACTGAACCAGACCTACCTGCTGGTGTTGGGGGGTTGCCTGCAGAGGCAGAGGGTGTGGCTCACTGACGGGATGGGGACACTGGTGGCAGGAGTTCTGGGAAAGGCTCATTGGCAAGAGTCCTCCTGGAGTCTGCCATTAGTCCCACCAAAGAGCCTATAAGCTCCAGTGTTGGGTCACCTCAGGGCAAAAAAACAACAGGGTGGGTAGTCAGCCTCACCCATCAGCAGAAAAACAGGTTAAAGTTTTAATGAGCTCTGTCCACCAGAGCAACTCCCAGTTCTACCCACCACCAGTCCCTCTCATCAGGAAGCCTACAAAAGCCTCTTACATAGCCTCATCCACCAAGGGCAGACAGCAGTAGCAAGAAGAACAATAATCCTTCAGCCTGCTAAAGGAAAACCACAAGCACAGAAATATAGAGAGAATGAAAAGGCAGAGGACTTTGTACCAGATGAAGGAACAAGATAAAACTGCAGGAAAACAACTAAATGAATGGGAGATATGCAACCTTCCAGAAAAAGAATTCAGAATAATGAGAGTAAAGATGATCCAGGACTTCGAAAAAGATTGGATGCAAAGATCAAAATGATGCAAGAAAGTTTTAACCAAGACCTAGAAGAATTAAAGAACAAACAAACAGAGATGAACAATACAATAATTGAAGTGAAAAATACACTAGAAGGAACCAATGGGAGAATAACTGAGACAGAAGAACACATAAGTGACCTGGAAGACAGAATGGAGGAAATCACTGCCACAGAAAAAAATAAAGAAAAAAGAATGAAAAGAACTGAAGACAGCTTAAGATACCTCGGGTAAAACATTAAATGAAACAACATTCATATGATTAGGGGTGCCAGAAGGAGAAGAGAGAGAGAAAGCACCCAATAAAATATTGGAAGAGATTATAGTTGAAAACTTCCCAAACTTGGGAAAGGAAATAGCCACCCAAGTCCAGGAGAAGAAAGAGTCCCAAGGAGGATAAACACAGGGAGAAACATGCCAAGACACATAGTAATCAAATTGAGAAAAATTAAAGACAAAGAAAAATTAATAAAATCAACAAGAGAAGAATGACAAATAATCTACAATGGAACTCCCAGAAGAATAACAGCTGATTTTTCAGCAGAAACTCTGCAAGTCAGAAAGGAGTGACATGATTTATTTAAAGTGATGAAAGGGAAGAACCTACAACCAAGAATACTGTACCCAGCAAGGATCTCATTCAGATTCAACAGAGAAATCAAAAGCTTTACAGACAAGCAAAACTAAGAGAATTCAGCACCACTGAAACCAGCCCTACAGGACTTCCCTGGTGGTACAGTGGTAAAGAATCTGCCTGCCAATGCAGGGGACATGGGTTCAAGCCCTGCCCTTGCAAGATTCCACATGCCACAGAGCAACTAAGCCCGTGCACCACAACTATTGAGCCTGTGCTCTACAGCCCATGAGCCACAACTACTGAGCCCATGTGCTGCAACTATTGAAGCCCATGTGCCTAGGGCTCGTGCTCCACAACAAGAGAAGCCACTACAATGAGGAACCTGTGCACCACAATGAAGAGTAGCCCTGCTCACAGCAACTAGAGAAAGCTCATGTGCAGCAACAAAGACCCAATGCAGCCAATAAATAAAATAAATAAATAAATTTATAAAAAAAGAAAAAAATAGCCCTACAAAGAATGTTAAAGGAAATTCTCTAAGTGGGAAACACAAGAGAAGAAACAGACCTATGAAAACAAACTCAAAACAATTAAGAAAATGGTAATAGGAACATACATATCAATAATCACCTTGAATGTAAATGGATTAAATGCTCCAAAAAAGAAAAAAAACACAGACTAGCTGAATGGATATGAAAACAATACCCATATATATACTGTCTAAAAGAGACAAACTTCAGACCTAGGGACACATACAGACTGAAAGTGAGGGGATGGAAAAAGATATTCCATGCAAATGGAAATCAAAAGAGAGCTGGAGTAGAAGTACTCATATCAGATGAAATAGACTTTAAAATAAAGATGTTACAAGAGATAAGAAAGGGCAGTACATAATGATCAAGGGATCAATCCAAGGAGAAGATATGACAATTATAATTATATATTCTCCCAATATAGGAGCACCTGAATACATAAAGCAAATGCTAACAACTATAAGAGAGGAAATCAACAGTAACACAATAATAGTGGGGGACTTTAACACCCCACTTACACCAATGGACTGATCATCCAGACAAAAAATTAATAAGGAAACACAAACTTTGAATGACACAATAGACAGATAGATTTAATTGATAACTATGGGACATTCCATCCAAAAACAGCAAATTAAACTTTCTTCTCAAGTGCACATGGAACATTCTCCAGGATAGATCACATCTTGGGTCACAAATCAAGCCTTGGTAAATTTAAGAAAATTGAAATTGTATCAAGCATCTTTTCTGACCACAATGCTGAGATTAGAAATTAATTACAGAAAAAAAAAGTGTTAAAAACACAAACACATGGAGGCTAAACAATACACTACTTAATAACTAAGAGATCACTGAAGAAATCAAAGAGGAAATCAAAAAATACCTAGAGACAAATGACAACAAAAACACAATGACCTACAACCAATGGGAGGCAGCCAAAGCAGTTTTAAGTGCGAAGTTTATAGCAATACTATCCTACCTCAAGGAACAAGAAAAATCCCAAATAAACAATCAAAGCTTACACCTGAAGAAACTAGAGAAAGAAGAGCAAACAAAACCTAAAGTTAGTAGAAGGAAAGAAATCTTAAAAAGCAGAGCAACAATAAATGAACAAGAAACACAGAAAACAATAGCAAAGAGGAATAAAACTAAAAGCTGGTTCTTTGAGAGGATAAACAAAATTTATAAACCTTTAGCCACACTCTTAGAGGAAAAGAGGGAGTGGACTCAAATCAATAAAATTAGAAATGAAACAGGAGAAATTACAATGGACACCACAGAAATAAAAAGCATTATAAGATACTACTACAGGCAACTATATGTCAATAAAATAGTCAACCTGGAAGAAATGGTCAAATACTTACAAAGGTATAACCTTCCAAGAATGACTCAGGAAGAAATAGAAAATATGAACAGACCAATCACAACTAATGAAATTGAAACAGTGATAAAAATTCTTCCAACAAACAAAAGTCCAGGATCAGAAGATTATCAAACATTTAGATAAGACGTAAAACTCATCCTTCTCAAACTATTCCAAAACATTGCAGAGGTAGGAACACTCCCAAATGCATTCGAGGCCACCATCACCCTGATACCAAAACCAGACAAAGATAATACAAAAAAAAAAGAAAATCACAGACCAATATAACTGACGAATATAGATGAAAAAATCCTCGACAAAATACTAGCAAAGAGAATCTGACAACACATTAAAAGGATCATACACTATGATGAAGTGGGATTCATTCCTGGGATGCAGGCATTCTTCAATATACACAAATCAATGTGATACAGTACATTAACAAATTGAATAATATAAAAAAAATGATGATCTCAATATATACAGAAAACGCTTTTGAGGAAATTCATCACCCATTTATGTTAAAAACTCTCCAGAAAGTTGGCATAGAAGAAACATACCTCAGCATAATAAAGGCCATATATGACAAACCCGCAGCAAACATCATTCCTAATGGTGAAAAACTGAGAGCATTCCCTCTAAGATCAGTAACAAGACAAAGATGACCACTCTCACCACTACCATTCAACATAGTTTTGGAAGTCCTTGCCAAAGCAATCAGAGAAGAAAAAGAAATAAAAGAATACCAATTGGAAGAATTAAAACTGTCACTCTTTGCAAATGACATGATTTTATACATAGAATATCCTGAAGATGCCACCAGAAAACTTTTAGATCTAATCAATGAATTTGGTAAAGTTGCAGATACAAAATTAACACCCAGAAATCTCTTGCATTCATTCACAATAAAAGATCAGAAAGAGAAATTAAAGAAACAATCCCATTCACCATTGCAACAAAAAGAATAAAATGCCTAGGAATAAACCTACCCAGGGAGGTAATAGACCTATACTCAGAAAACTATAAGACACTGATGAAAGAAAGCAAAGACGACACAAACAGATGGAGAGATATACAAGTTCTTGGATTGGAAGAATCAACATTGTGAAAATGACTATACTACTCAAAGCAATCTACAGATTCAATGCAATCCCTATCAAATTACCAATGGCATTTTTTATAGAACTAGAAGCAAAAATCCTAAAATTTGTATGGAGACACAAAGACCCTGAATAGCCAAAGCAATCTTGAGGAAAAAAACTGACCATGAGGAATTAGACTCCCTGACTTCAGACTATACTACAAAGCTACAGTAATCAAGACAATATGGCACTGGCACCAAAACAAAAATATAGATCAATGGAACAGGATAGAAAGCCCAGAGATAAACTATGGTCAACTAATCTATGGCAAAGGAGCAAGGATATACAATGGAGAAAAGACAGCATCTTCAATAAGTGGTGCTGGGTAAACTGGACAGCAACATATGAAAGAATGAAATTAGAACACTCCCTAACACCATACACAAAAACAAACTCAAAATGGATTAAAGACCTAAATGTAAGGCCAGACACTCTAAAACTCCTAGAGGAAAACATAGGAAGAACATTCTCTGATGTAAATTACAGTAAGAAATTTTTTGATCCACCTCCTAGAGTAATGGAAATAAAAACCAAAATAAACAAGTGGGACATAATGAAACTTAAAAGCTTTTACACAGTACAGGAAAGTAAACAAGATGAAAAGACAACCCTAAGAATGGGAGACAATATTTGCTAACGAATCAACAGACAAAGGATTAATCTCCAAAATACTAAACAGTTCATGCAGCTCAATATCAAAAACAAACAAAACCAAAACCAAAACAAACAAACAAAAAAACAACCCAATCAAAAAATGGGCAGAAAACCTAAATAGGCATTTCTCCAAAGAAGACATACAGATGGCCAAGAGGCACATGAAAAGCTACTCAACATCACCAATTATTAGAGAAATGCAAATCAAAACTACATTGAGGTATCACCTCACACCAATTTGAATGGACATCATCAGAAAATCTACAAGCATACAAACAATAAGTTCTGGAGAGTGTGTGGAGAAAAGGGAACCCTCTTGCCCTGTTGATGGGAATGTAAATTGATACAGTCACTATGAAGAACAGTATGGAGGTTCCTTAAAAATCTATAAATGGAATTACCATATGACCCAGCAATCCCACTACTGGGGATATACCCATAGAGCACCATAATTCAAAAAGACACATACACCCCAATGTTCATCATGGAAGCAAGCTAAATGTCCATTGACAGATGAATGGATAAAGAAGATGTGATACATATATACAATGGAATGTTACTCATCCTTACAAAGGAATGAAATTGGGACATTTGTAGAGACTGTCATACAGAGTGAAGTAAGTGGGAAAGAGAAAAACAAATGTCATATATTAACGCATTATGCATAATCTAGAAAAATGGTATAGAGCAACTCGTTTTCAAGGCAGAAATAGAGACATAGATGTAGAGAATAAACATCGACACAAAGGTGGGGTTGAAAGTGGGGGGGGTTGAGATGAATTGGGAGTTTGGGATTGCCATATATACATTACTTATAAGAATAAAATTTTCAAATTTTACACTTTAAATATATGCAGTGTATTGTATGTCAATTATATCTCAATAAAAGTCCTTAAAAAAATCACCCACCATAATGTAAAAAAAAAATAATTTTGATAATACTTTCCAGAGGTTGAGACATATCATATGCATAATGTACACACAGCATATACACAGACACAACTAGACATTTCATACCTTTATTTTAAGACTTAGTCATGATTGAGGTTTTGCAATATAAACTTACTAGTTTATAAATAACACTTGGAATAATTTAAATTTAAATGCTCAAATGACTAAGGCTTTTTAGTATTTGTGGAAAAGACTTTTAAGATTTGTATTTTTCCTTCATAAATCCTTATGAAGGCTGTAAATTAGATTTGGAATGAGAGAACATCTCAAGCAGTTTGAATTTATAAAGGCCTGTATTTTTCCTTATTTATTTATTTTCTGTTTGTTTCAGGTTCTACTTGATTGTGCTAATTAGGCTCACTGTCAGGTTATTGCTGCCTATATTTACATTTCTGATTTGTAGAGATTTGCAAGACAAAGACAGCTGTTTTTAATTACCCAAAGAACTGGTTTGTTTTCTAAAGTATATCAAAAGATTGATTTGCCCAACTATATTTTCATTTTGCTTATATTATCCTCTGAATATTAGCTAACAATTTTTATTTCATACTGTGTTGGCTCAGATAACCTTCTTAACTTCCTTTAGTTTGTTTACTTAATGTTGCTTGAGGGGCAGATTTATATGCCCTGTCTTATTATACCAGGCAAGGGAAGCATTCACCAGTAAGACATAATGTCTATCTCACAATATAATTAGGCAAAAGAAATATAACCTTCTTATATAAAGACAATTCAAACACACCAATTTTTATAAACTTTTATCTCAATTCTATCAACTTTTATACCTTTAACTTCCATTAGTACCCCATCAACAAATCTTGGTCTTACAAGGATTCCTGGAAACTTTCCTTCTTATCACCTAAACATTTGATCCATTTTTGTGTGGATACAGTGAGGGGTGGAGGTAATTGACTCAGGCCCTTTTGTAAATTTTTAACTTGATTAATTGATCTAACCCCAAACATTTGCTGGTCAGATATCTCAGTGTAATTTTCTTCCAGCCTTTTAAACTTTTTTTTTTAAACTGGGGTAAACAGAGCACACTTGTTTTGGGGGTCCTTTAACAATTGCGTGACCAATAGAGGGTCCCTTTGCACCATCGAACCTTAAGTAGTGTTGTATTCAAACCTTTATTTTAATCACATTAATGTTTATTTTATTACATTTCTTAATAACCATCTAAAGATTTTCATTCTTTTGAGATGTTCTTTTGGGATGAATCCCTTGAAAATTTCTACCTTGTTGGGAAGAAGTCGCTTGGCTTTCCGCTCAGCTTCTTTTAATTTCCCTGTTAATCAATCTAATCCATAGTAACTAATCTAATGCTTTTAGAAGCATCTGTAAGACCCATTGAGGGGAAGCCAATGGGTCTTACAGATGCACAAAGAAGTCTTCCAAAACTGGTTTTGTCTGTTTGTTTTAAATTAAGGGAGTTCTTAAGGTTAGCCATTATACTTTTTGTATCTCACTTCTAATTTGGTTTTTTCATAGTTACCAATGAAACATATGTTTATAATGAGAGCTACATAAAATTTTACCAATTTAGAAGTTTCTCCACTTTAAAGGATCCATCATCTGGCTATTGATGAGTAGTATCTTTTTTTGTTTGTTTTTTGGTTTGTTTTGTTTTGTTTTGGCTATGACACACAGGTGTGGCCTGTTGGCCTGTGGTGTCTTAGTTCCCTGACCAGGGATTGAGTCTGTGCCCCCTGAAGTGGAAGGGGAGAGTCCTAACCACTGGACTTCCAGGGCATTCCCAATGAGTAGTATCTTAATATCTTCTCAAACCAATAATACTCAAGAGGCATTCCCAAAAGAGAGTGCAAAGGATGAAGCCTTTACAAGATCTAAAATGTTTACTCCCAAAAATAGTTTAAGAAAGTAGAGTCTTTCATTGTAGAGGTACCACAAAGAAAGCTGAGGTGCCAAAGGCCTTTTATGGTCTGGAACCCCTTATGACAAATTTCCTTGAGAGTTGGCACAGCCAAACAAAAATAATGCTCAGAATCCTAGTATATTCTATTGGCTGCCAAATGTACACCGTATATGTACCTTTGGGTGGCAGAGATCATATTCTCAGAACGTAGAACAAAAGGCTTAAGAAGATCCGGTAGAACATTTATGTTTTAAAGTCCCCAGGAGAGAAATACAAAATTCTCCTTTACTGGGGGAGGGGAAGAAGCAGGAAGCAGAGGTGATAGAGGAGAGAGAAACAGTACCTGGGTCAGGTAGTTCAGATGAAAGAGGATTGGAGGGAGGAGCAGAAGGAGAGGCAGTGTTACTGCTAGAGGCTTTTTTATACAAATTCTGATATCATTTCAAGAAATTTTTGGTTGGTTTCCTGCAAAGAAGCTACTTTATTATTTCATTTTTTAGAATGTTCTAAACACCAGCTGAAGTAACATAAACATTTTATTCAGTCTGTTTCATCTTATGGACAATTTTCTCTAGCTGCACATACAAAAGAATTGTAATTTCAAAAGAACCCCAATTTGAGCTTTTTAGGTTGAGAACTGCTTTAGTATATTTTCTGCAATTAATTATTTGCAAGTATAAATTTCATATGTATTGTACATAAACCTGCCTAGGGGTGGGGGGAGGTTAGTTGGAGGTTGGTAATCTGTTGTTCCTTTTTCTTCTTTTTTGAAAGCTTTATTTCCCATTATGGGATCCATTTGTCAACATAAAACCACTAATAATTGTGTGGTGAATCAATGTGCTGTTTTTGATCTTAATTTAGATGTCCCTTAGAGTTTTTTCAACTCTTTTACCTCAGTTTCTCCCGCTGGCAGTCTAAAATTATCATGGATGCTTAGATCACTGAGTGTTCAGCTCTTATTGTGATCCTTGGATGAGCAGGTTTTTTTTTTTCTTTTTTAATTAAAATAAGTAGATTTTCCTAAGGAACAGCTATAAGGTATGAAAACTTGCCTCCACCACCCACCAGAATTCCTCAGTTGCTTAAGAAAGCCATTGCCAGCTGCAAGGAAATGTGTTCCTTTTCTTCTTTGGAGCTTAAAATTCTCATGTGATGTTTCCACTTCTATTTTAACAAAATCTATTAAAGTAGCCCATTCAAGAGAAAACAACAGGTTAGTCTCCTATTTAATCACCCAGTCCAAACCTACTCAGTGTCCTTCAACTGAGTAAAATATTAAACTGCAATAAGCCAGGTACCACTTTTTAAAAATAAATTTATTTATGTATTTATTTATTATTTACTTATTTATTGGCTGTATTGGGTCTTCATTGCTGCACAAGGGCTTTCTCTAGTTGCAGAGAGTGGGGGCTTCTCTTGTTGAGGAGTAGGGCCTCTAGACACAGAGGCTTCAGTAGTTGTGATACACAGGCTCAGTGGTTGCAGCTCACAGGCTCTAGAGTGCAAGCTCGGTAGTTGTGGCACATAGGTTTATGTTGCTCCATGGCAAGTGGGATCTTCCCAGCCCAGAGATCAAACCCATGTTCCTTGCATTGGGAGGTGGATTCTTAACCACTGGCCCCATGTACCACTTTTTGAAACTAAGTACAAGGAAAATCTTCTTCAGCAGAGTTTATCCACCACCAAATAAAACTCTGGATCATCAGCCAATAACACATGATCCAAGACTTAGCAGAGACTCATGCAAAGATGATCCTAGATTCATGGAGGATGTGGATGGGTACAAGGGCTCTCTGCTGGTACCAAGGTTCTGGATCATTGTAGAATCAGAAGAAGAGAGAAATCTGCTCTGGGTACCTTCATGGTTGCCAAAACTGTGGACTGAAGCAACGTGCACAACCTAAATTTTGCAGGTTAAGTTTTATTCAGGTTCTTACTGAGGACTATAGCCCAGGAGACAGCCTCTCAGAGAACTCCAAGGAACTGCTCCTAGAGGTAAGAGAGAAGCTAGGATATATAGGACCTCTTTGCTGAAAACATAGTGAACAGCAAAAGATTACTGTTAATCAAAAGAATAGACATCTCAAGTTAATGATTTTAGTCCTTTTCTATGTATGAGTAGAATCTTAATACATTGAAATTATTTCTTAGATATGCATCTTACCTATCTAAGGCCAGTATCCAAAGCACAAAATGCTTCCTGGTTTTTGCCAGTCTGAATTCTCCTCAGAGCACACCATTGATGGGCAGCTGCAGTGACTAATGGCTTGATTTTTGTAGAACTAGAATGACATAATGGGCAACATTCTTTTTTTAGCAGAATGGCAGGCAACATTCCCTGTCCATGATGGTCACCTTAGTCCATCACATGAGTGGAGATTAGGGGCACTACTGCAATGCAGAGATGGGCTGAATCTTGACATATTTCTTTTGCCCCCTCTGAGGTACAAAATGCCAAGAGCAACTGTTCTGTCTGCCAACAAAATAGACAGAGACTGCAAATGGATATGTTGCAGATTCTCTGGAGTGAAGTCCCTAAACATAAGTGGCAAGTCAAAGGCACCCGTAGCTCTGGGTGGGGAATGGGGGACAAATGTGTTCTGATAGAAATAGACACTTACCCTGGACTGAGATGTCCTTATCTAGTGGTAGATGCAAATATGTAGAGTACTATAAAAGAATTGGAACAACTATATTGCAACAATTTATACTGCTGAGTCACATTTGTTCAGACCAAGAAGCATAATTTATGGTCCAAAAAAGTTCAACAGTAGTCAGAGATATCTCCTCCTCAGAGTGATATTTTATAGAAAATTGGCATGGCCCACTGAACACTGGTCATCTAAAATGGTGGGAGATATATGTATTAAGGGTTGAATTACACAACTTTATATGTGTGTGCTCACACTCAACATGGGGGGTGATGGTGGTAAGGTAGTGTCCCCACTAGATAGATTTCTTTGTTATTCTGGTGGATCCAGGGAAGAAGGGGTAATGGAGGATGCTGGTATGACTATATAATTCTTACAACAGTGGAATGACACTGTTATGACAAGTATACTTTTTTTTCTTTCTTTCTTAATCACATCAACTTTCTTCTTCTTACCTAATATAGTACAGGGCTACAACTACAAATGCTGGAAATAAGGATGATTCCTAAGCAAAAAAATAACTATATTTTAAACCTTTATGTCAGGACTCCTAAGGGCCTATTAGAGTGGGTTGTGCCTTCACCCCATTTGGCAAAATTGGATTTGAAAGCAAATGCTAGTCTGCTGTCTAGTGGTCCAGATACCCTGCTAGTTCTGTACTCATATAATCCTACCCTATTTTAACAGTAGACTGAGAGGAAGGCACTTGCTGTACTAGTATTGCTGCCTGCAATCTGGAGCAGCAAAGTGGTCAAGCCTAATGTTCTTCCAAGGTGGAAAAGTTTGGGTTTAAATAGACTGATGGTGAAATAGTAACTGAGAGTAAAGGAATGAATAAATGGGTTATATAATGATCAAAATACAATATTATAATAACACCTTGAAAGAGACGCAGAGCTAGGGATGATATTGTCTCAGCTTGATTATACCAGATGCCTGAAAGTGTGAAGCTTATATTGCTGAGACCACATCTGATTTTGGAACCTGACAAGATCAAATGAAAGACTGCAAGCCCGACTGTCCTAACATTGGAAAACATTTTCATATGGTAAAATAATTAACTGGATTAAATATTAATTACTGAATGGGACTCAAGTAATGTGTCAGTATCTTTCAACTTTTATGACCATTTTGCTATAAGGGATCCTTGGTCAAAGACCAAAGATATTTTATGCAAATGGAGGTCAGAAGCGAGCAGGCTTGCTACAGTTATATCAGGCAAAATAAACTTTAAATCAAAAGCTGTAAAAGAGATAAAAAAGGTTGCTATATAATGATAACTGTGTCAAATCATCAAGAGGATATAACAATTTTAAATATATATATTCCCCTGACATTGGGGCACCTAAATATATTAAATAATCTTTAACATATCTGAAGGCAAAAACAGCATTTCACAAGTACTAAGGATCTTCAAGATTTGACTTTCAACAATGGACAGATCATTAACCAGAAAATAGATAAGGAAATAATGGACTTGAAATACACAAATAGACCTAACAGACATATACAGAGTATTCTGTCCAGCAGCAGAATACACATTCTTCTAAAGTACACACAGAACATTCTTCAGGATAGATTGTATGTTAGGTCACACACACACACACACACACACACACACACACACACACAATAATAGAAGGGATATCCTGCTATTTGTGACAACATGGATGAATCTTGTAGGCATTATGCTAAGTGAAATAAGGCAAACAGATAAAGATATGTGCTCTATGATGTCACTTATAGGTAGAATCTTTAAAAAAAAATGATATCATAGAAGCAGAGAAGAGAATGGCAGTTTCCAGGGGCTAGGGTGGGAAGGGAGGGAAAAATGGGGTGGTGTAAGTCAAGAGGTACAAATTTACAGCTATAAGAAGAAGTTTTGAGGATCTAATATACAACATGGTGACAATAGTTAATAACATGGTATGGTATACTTGAAAGTACCTGAGAGTAAATCTTAAGCATTCTCACTACTCACACCAAAAAAGAGTAACTATATAGAATCACAGATATGTTAATTATTTTGATCTTAGTAATCATTTTACAACATATGTTGATCCATAACATTGTACACTTTAAATATATACAACTATGTGTGTCAATTACTCCTCAATAAAGTTTAAAAAGCATGTAATTTGAGGGTGAGAAGTTTCAGCCCCAACCCCAATCTTCAAGAAAGGGAGTAGAACTGGAGACTACACTATAAAAACTCATAAAATGGGTTTCTGGGTTGGTGAATACATTGATGTGCTGGGAAAGTTCTGTGTCTGGAAGAGTGTAAAAGCTCTGTGCCATTCCTCCCCATACCTTGCCCCATGCATCCCTTCCACTTGGCTGTTCCTGAGTTATATCCTTCATAATAAACCAATAAATATATTACACATAATATAAATACAATTTATATTATATTTATTCATCTTATCTCAGATTGTGTCTGGAGGGAAGGGGGCTATATGTAAAGACAAAGGAAACCACACTTCTAAGCCTTTATTTCAATTTCACCCACCTTTCTGCTACAAATTTTCTTGATGTAATAAAAATATTTTTCTCATTCAGTCACAATGGATTGAAAATTACAATGAAAATATAGCCATCTTTATTAAATTAAAACTTTCAAATACATAATTAAAGTAAACTTTGCATAATTGATGCTCTTTTATTTTTAAATGTTCTGAAAATTTCAAGCTACCTATTTACCCTTAAATTTTTTTTTTATTTTATATAGTTTTTGTTTAACGTTTCTAAAAGTTGTTTTGGGAGGCTTATTTTCCTTGTTACAGATTGTGTTCAGCATCTTAAGGCAAATACTATGTAAGCAGATGAAGGTAATGCCACAAGATGAAATTTCCACATGGAGAGTTCTCAGAAATACTATATTTCTTGTTGAAGAAGAAACTGAAATTGCAAAAGTCTCTTTGACTGCTCTGTCTCTTACACCTCTCTGGGGATGACTTTGTGGTTAGCAAGAAAACAGTATCTTTTTTCCCATAAATAACTGACAAATGATGATACTATTCTTGCCTGTCTTCCTTCAGTTGTCTCACTAAAGACAGACAACTCAAGGAAGTTGAATATATTTCCTCTAATGTTTAAGTTTCTAAGTAAAAATAGAAGGGCAGATTTAAGGTAGCAAAACACTGCTGAGGAACAGTTTTTGAAGAAGGAGAATTTAGTTTTTGACTATAAATGAAAGAAAATTTTGTTACGTGACATAAAGAAGTAAGAGCTTTATTTTTCTTAGATATCAAGAAGTTCTGATGTAGGCAGTTCATAGCTTACGTGGCTGCTTGAAGAGGCTGTATAGACTCAGGTTTCTTCTATATTATTTTTTTAAAAGCTCTGTATTGGAATATAATTGCTTTACATTGTTGTGCCAGTTTTTGCTATACAACAAAGTGAATCATTTGTGTTTATACATATATCCCCATATCCCCTCCCACCCACAACTCCTTCCCACCCTCCCTATACCATCCCTCTAAGTCATTGCCCATCATCAAGTTGATCTCCGTTTTATGCAGCAGTTTCCTACTAGCTATCTGTTTTACAGTTGGTAGTGTATATATCCACCATATTTATCATGTGGCTTTCTTCCCAATGATTAGAATTTGGCTGTGTGCCAGGCAGGAAGAAGAGCAAAGTGGAAAAGAATAATGGCCAAAGCCTTTATCTTTAAAGCAAATGTCATTTCATTTGTTAATAAAAGTAACTCTTCAGACACTTCTAGCTATATACAATTGGTCACAATTGTATCAGAAGGACACCCCTAGTTTCAAAGAAGCTTGGGAAGATAACCTATTTTGGTATATTGCCTGACACTTCAATAAAATCAGTGGTCTATTAGAAAGAAAAAGAGAAGAATAGATATAAGATAAGCAGCTAGCACTTTCTTCCAAGGATAAATTTGATACCGTCTTGTATCAAATTCCCACTTGTGGAAAAAGTTGATGTTGAAGGCTATCTGAATTAATGGCATTGAAGTGGTTTTAATTTTTATCTTGTGCTTATTACTCAAATTTTCCAAAATAAGTACATGCTATATTATAAGTTACAGATGTTAAAAAGAGGAAAACTAATTTTAGTTATTAAAAGAGTATTTTGACATTCAACACCTTATATCAGAAAGATGGCATAAAGAACAATTATTTGTTTACTGTATATCTATTTATTTTTATTATTATTTATTTATTTATTGGCTGTGGTGGGTCTGCTTTGCTGCATGCAGTCTTTCTCTAGTTGTGGCAAGCAGGGGCTACTCTTCATTGTGGTATGCAGGCTTCTCACTGTGGTGGCTTCTCTTCTTGTGTAGCCTGGGTTCTAGGCACACGGGCTTCAGTAATTGTGGCACATGGTCATAGTTGCTCTACAGCATGTGGGATCTTCCCAGACCAGGGATCTAACCAGTGTCCCCTGCATTGGCAGGTGGATTCTTAACCACTGCACCACCAGGGAAGTCCCTCTATATCTGTTTAGAAAAAACAACAACAACAACAACAAAACTTGGATAAACTTGGAGTAGTGCTGGAAACTCCAAATTCTATGCTCAGATAACAAAAGAGAGCTGCTAAACTGTCTAAGGTAAGTAGGTCCTGTTAACTGTTATGTTTAAATACAGACAATATTCTTCTCAGGAGGAATTCTGGTGAATTAAAATTTTCTATCACAGGATAGGCTATATTTAAAACTATAATATTTAGAAATAAATGCTCTACTTCATGTGTGTAAAGCAGAATTATCTCTTCCTCTAAAGACATTATATATCTACTAATTCAGGTTGAGATAAAGCTAGCTTTGTTTTGGCAACCAATTACAGAAATGAAAATTCCAGTTAATTAAGACATTTAGATTCTTCTTTTTCAATACTCTGCTGTTGTGACTTATGTTTTATATGCAATGCATGCCAGTTTTTACCCCACCCAATTGTAGAATTTTCTGTTTTTACTTCTGAAAATTATTCTTTATATGTCCTATTCATCCTTTAATTAACACCCTTTGGATGATGTGCTCAACCTTTTGTGAATTCATATATAAGTCATATTATTCAGTCCTCATTTTCCCGTATTGTACAGAAGACTATTCTGTACCTTTGCAATTTTTTTTCTGATCACTGCTTATATCTATGTCATTTCCATAATTAATCAGATCATATCTAATTAAGAAAGCAAATATATGCAGTCTGTTGGGTATTACTGTTTTTGTTTCTGAACCCATGTTTATTCATAGTGATCACTGTTTACTTTTCTCAGTATTAACAATCCATCTAAATACTTTAATTTACTATTTCCTTTATTATTATATATAATTTTAATTTTTATAATTATTTTAATTTTTATTATATTTTAATATTTAAAAATAGTGCCAGTCATCAAATTATTTAGTCATCTAATCCAGTGTCAAGGGTTTTGCTAGGCTACACCATGCTATTGCTGCCTCAGCACCCTTCTTATTTGACCAAGAAGATTATTGGGGCCTTAAACTGATATTAGCCCCTCATACAAGTGTATGCCTTAGATAACAGCCCACAAAGTCAGGAGTAAATATAAATTTCTGATATGACTTCCCCAAAGGCCCTCTTGTTAAACAGTCTCCTCCACCTCCCAGGGCCTTCCCCTTGAGTGCCTTTTAGATAAGACCCCTGTGGAGTTTATCAAAACCCCTGTCTGTTTACATTGAGTAAATGTATCCAGCATTAAAACATGGGAGCACTCCAAAGCACTCCACCCTTGAAACCTAATAAAGTCATCTGACTCAGATCCTACTGTTCTCTTTGCCTATGGCTCCTTGAAGCCTACTGTGTACTTCCTCTAGGACCTGTGAGTAATAAATTTCTCTCTAAATTTCTCTGTGTGTTTTTTTCCCCTAAACTGAAGCTCATCTTCTAGGACCCAGGGGCTCTACTTAACAAAAGTTGATTTAATAAAATCAGAACAGTTGGCGTCAGGAACAGGATGGTAGAGCCACACCTGGAATTGACAGGGGAAATGCATTTTAGCTGCAAATGGCTGACTGATTCTCCCAGGTGAGTAGTTCTATCTGGGAGAGGTCCACTGCTAGTGAGTGTTATTTTGCATTATTTTGCACTACAGCATACTGCTTATGCACCGTGCTGCCATAGTTTCCCATTCCAAAGTGCAAGCTCTGAAAGAAACAACCAGACTGCTCCTGAAACCTCAGAGCATATCAGAGCTGGTTTGAGGTGTCATGGATGTGTTTTCCACCCCATGTTGGGGGAATACATTCCCCTAGTAGGTATTAGACTTCAAGTTTATTTCCCAACTCTTAGTACAGACCCAACTACTGACTGTTAGAAAAATTGACTAAGATTTTAGTAAGGTCCCACTGGGTTAGTTAACAGTAGGGACATGCCAGTGGCAACTCCTGCCCAAGTGTGGGTTACCAGATAAAGATGCTGGGCAGTGCCCGTAGGAGGAGAGAAGGGAGACATGCCTTTCTTGTCTGCTGTGTTTGCAGACAGTGCCAGGAATCCAAGTCCAAACCATTATAATGGGTGCACTCTCACTCAGGAAGTGTTGGCACCACCTAAAAGGAGAGGTTAATAAGATCCTCACTAAATCTAAAATACTAAGAGAAACATCCTGGGTGCTGCTTAGTACCATGGCATATCAACATGCCATAATGATAGTTCTAGGGGCCAGCCTCAATGGTCCTGTCACCATTTTGCTAGTGGAAGCCAATCCCAATCCTACTGAAGTTAATTTCAACACCCTGAAGAAAGAAGTGGCCGCCTATAAGTCCAACAGCTGGGGACACACACAGAAGATTTTTCTGGTAACAGCTCATAAAGTCAAATCAGTGGTGGATGATAAAAAAAATTAGAAACTGAAATTTGAAACTTTACAGGTCTCAAGATTCCAAATCTTTTAGAAGACTCCATATGTCAGGATGCAGAAACAGGGGCTTTCTGGCTGTTGATAGTGTATAATATTGGCTCTGATCTACTACTCACAGCCACAAAAATGAGGTAACCAGTACGTATTTACAAAAAGCCCACAATGTGTAATATTTTAAAAGATTTTCAGAGACTGAAGGACACATTCTTGAGACACACAGGTGACCCAGACCCCACTACCATCACCCAAGAGGGCTGCCTCTGGACCCATATTACTATGTTTGCCAGAATCAAAACAAAGTTGGCTACTGCAGACTGTTCTAATGTCATCATGGAGGTGTCCAGTGATGGAGAGTCCAAACCCAAAGTCACAGGCCCATTTCTAATTTTACTGATTTGGATCCTCTCCCCTTTTTTTTTTTTTTGATGAGTCTGGCTAAAGGTTTATCAATTTTGTTTATCTTTTTAAAGAACCAGCTTAGTTTCATTGATCTTTTCTATTGTTTTCTTTGTCTCTGTTTCATTTATTTCTGCACTGATATTTATGATTTATTTCCTTTTGCTAACTTTCAATTTTGTTTCTTCTTTCTCTGGTTGCTTTAGGTGTAAGGTTAGGTTGTTTATTTGGAAATTGTATTGTTTCATGAGGTAAGACTGTATTGCTATAAACTTCCCTCTTAGAACTGCTTTTGCTGTGTCCCATAAGTTTTGGAACACCATGTTTTCATTTTCATTTATCTCTAGGTTTTTTTTTTTTTTTTAAATTTCCTCTTTGATTTCTTCAGCGATCCACTGGTTGTTTAGTAGCATATTGTTTAGCCTCCACATGTTTGTGTTTTTTACCATTTTTTTTTCCTTGTAGTTGATTTCCAATCTCAACCTTGTGGTCAGAAAAGATGCTTATGTGATTTGAATTTTCTTAAATTTATCAAGGTTTGCTTTATGGCCCAGCATGTTATCTATCCTAGAGAATTTTCCATTTGCACTTGAAAAGATGTGTATTCTACTGCTTTCAGATAGCATGCTCTATAAATGTCAATGAAGTCATCTGGTCTAATGTGTCATTAAAGGACTGTGTTTCTTTATTGATTTTCTGTCTTCATGATCTGTCCACTGATGTAAATGGGATGTTAAAGTCCCCCACTATTATTGTGTTACTGTTGACTTCTACTTTTATAGCTGTTAGCATTTGCCTTATATATTGGGGTGCTTCTATATTGGTTGAATATATATTTACAATTGTTATATCATCTTCTTGGATTTATACCTTGATCATTATGTGGTGTCCTTCTCTGTCTCTTCTAACAGTCTATTTTAAAATCTACTTTGTCTGGCTTTCTTTTGATTTCCATTTATGTGGTTACCTTTTCCATCCCTTAATTTTCTGTCCATTTGTGTCTCTAGATCTGAAGTGAATCTGTTGTAGACAGCATATGTATGGGTCTTAGTTTTGTATCTATTCAGCCACTCTAAATCTTTCGGTTGGAGCATTTGATCTGTTTACAGTTAAGGTAATTATCACTATGTATGTTCTTATTGCCATTTTCTCAATTGTTTTGGATTTATTTTTGTAGGTCTTTTCTTCCCCCTTTCTTCTTTTGTTCTCTTCTCTTGTGATTTGATGACTATCTTTAATGTTCTGTCTGGGTTTGGGAAAAAAATGTGTTTTTTTTTTTTTTTTTTGAGGTTTCTTCCTTTAGACATGGATTATTTAGAAGTGTATCAATATCCAAGTGCTTGGAGGTTTTTCTGTTGTCTTTCTGTTATTGTTTTCTACTTAAATTCTAATTTGGTCAAAACACATAATCTCTATGATTCCAATACTTTCAAATTTGTTGAAGTTTTAATTTTTTAATGCACTCAATATGAACTATCTTCATGAATACTTCATGGGCACTTGAAAAAAAAATGTGCATTCTGTTGTCATTTTGAGAGATGTCCTACATATGTCAATTAGTTTTTGTTGATGCTTCTTTTGTTCAAATATTCTGTATTCTTGCTGATTTTCTGTCTTGTAGCTCTATTAATTGCTAATTGGATGTGGAGAAGTCCCCAAATATAACTGTGTAGTTTTCTATTTCTCCTTTTAAGAGCATCAAATTTTGATATCATGTATTTCAAAGCTCTGATGTTTGATGAATGTCCATTTTGGACCACTATATCTTCTTAGTGGATTGATTATTTTATCATTGTGTAATGTCCCTGTTCTTAGCAGTTTTCCTTGCCTAAAATCTATTTATCTGATATAAATATATCTATTCCTGTTTTCTTTTGATTGATGTTTGCATGTTACTCTTTCCATCCTTTTAGTTTTATTCAACTGTATGTTACATTTGAATTAATTTCTTATAAAGAGTATGTAACTTCTTATAAGAAGTATGGGTCATACTTTTTTGGTTTTTATTTTAATCCACTCTGCCAATATCTTCCTATTACCTGGTATATTTAGACCATGCAATTGTATGATACTTATTAACATATTAATGCTTAAAACTGCTATTTTATTATTCATTTCATTTTTGTTTCTTCAATTTCTCTTTGCTCTATTTGTCTTTTTGATCTTCCTGTTGATTGATTGAACATCTTTAGAATTTTTTTAATTTATTTATATTATTTATGACTGTATTACTTTGTATAACTTTAATATTTGTTGTTCTTGGAATTATATTTTAATGTAACAATCTATTGGTATCAACATTTATTACTTTGAGTGAAATGTAGAAATTTTACTTCCATTTATGTCCCTTTATCCTCCTTTTTTGAAATAGCATTGTGTTAAGAATATGTTCATGTAATTCATTTTTTAAAAAGATTTCTTAACTGTCATGTTCCTTTCTGCACTTGTATATGCTATAATCCTCTGCCTGGTGTGTTCTTTTCTTCCCTCATTACCTAGGTAGTCCCTGATCATCCTTCTTATCTTAACTCAAATATTACTTCCTTAGTGACACTTATCCTGACTTGTTATCTCGGCAAAAGCCTATGATACAGGACCTCAAACAGTTCTCCTTTCTTGTAAATATCATAGTTGAAATTTTAACATATATAAAAATATTGATTCAGTTAATGGCCATATTTTCTACTAGAACAGAAGCTAAATGTAATCTAATACTTTCTGTGGATTTGCTCATTGATGTATCCCTAGCACTTAGAACTTTCCTTAACATATGGTAAATATTCAGCAAGTAGTTAGTGAATGAATGAATTTCTCTGAACTGTGGTTTCTTTATATGAATTATTGATGTACAATTATTTTTAATGAGAATTACAGAAGATGATGAGTATGAAAATGTACATGAAGATTATAGAAAATGTAAATAATAGACAGTAGGTATTATTTTCATAAATATAAGGAAATTATTATATGAATTAATAGAATTAGGAGTTCAACACTGTACATGTTGAATGTGAGGAGACTGCAGGCCTTTCAAGTGAAAAGGTCAAGGAATTGGTTTGTAATGCCAAATTGAAACTTCACACAATGTATAGAAACCTAGATGTAGGACACGAAAGAGGAATTGTTAGAGTGTTGGCCTATTATATCACTCTTTAAAATGCATTGGTCATTTTGGCATGACATAAAACAATTATAGAACTGTTTATGTATGATTAACTATTTTGATAAAATGTTTATTTCTCTTCTTTTTATTTCTTCATTTCCCCCCAATTTCTATTCATTCTTGGCCAATTATGCTTGATCTGTATTACTTAAGATATTAGAAAATTTGAAAAGAACCTCAGAATATACATCACCTCAGGCTTCAAATTTTTTTTAATTATATGAATTTATATTTATTGAAATGCAATCTTGTATATTAACTTTATGTAAAATAATGGCAACAGAAATTTAAAATGAAAATGTATAAAATCCTGTCAATTCTCATAGCATATGTTTTTTTTTTTTTTCTTCACATATTTATTGGAGTATAATTGCTTTACAATGTTGTGTTAGTTTCTGCTGTACAACAAAATGAATCAGTGGTATTTATATATATATCCCCATATCCCCTCCCTCTTGAGCCTCCCTCCCATCCTCCCTATCCCACCCCTCTATGTCATCAACAAGCATCGAGTTGATCTCCCTGTGCTACGTAGATTCTCCCACTAGCCTTATATTTTACATTTGGAAGTGTATATATGTAAAGGCTACTCTCTCACTTCATCCCAGCTTTGCCTACCCACCCCATGTCCTCAAGTCCATTTTCTACATCTGCATCTTTCTTTTTTCCCTACCACTATGTTCATCGTACTGTTTGTTTGTTTCTTTGTTTGTTTTCTTTTGTTTTTTTAGATTCCTTATATATATGTTATCATACAGTATTTGTTTTTCCCTTTCTGACTTCACTCTGTATGACAAATTCTAGGCCCATCCACTGCACTACAAATAGCTCAATTTCATTATTTTTTATGGCTGAGTAATATTCCATTGTATATATGTGTCATATCTTCTTTTCTTCTCTTTTTTTAACATTTTATTTTTTTATTTTTTACAATAAACTGCATATATTTAGAGTGTACAATTTCGTATTCCAGTCTCCCAATTTGTCCCCCCCCAACCCCCCCCAATTTCCCCACTTGGTGTCCATATGTTTGTTCTCTACATTTGTGTCTCTATTTCTGCCTTGCAAACTGGTTGATTTGTACCATTTTTCTGCAGTCCACATATATGTGTTAATATACTATATTTGTTTTTCTCTTTCTGACTCACTTCACTCTGTATGACAGTCTCTAGGTCCATCCATGTCTCTAAAAATGTCCCAGTTTCATTGCTTTTTACAGCTGAGTAATATTCCATTGTATGTATGTACCACATCTTCTTTATCCATTCCTCTGTTGATGGACATTTAGTTTGCTTCCAAGTCCTGGCTATTGTAAATAGTGCTGCAGTGAACATTGGCGTGCATGTGTGCTTTTGAATTCTGGTGTTCTCTGGGTATATGCCCAGTAGTGGGATTGCTGGGTCATATGGTAGTTCTATTTTTAGTTTTGCAAGGAACCTTCATACTGTTTACCATAGTGGCTGTATCAGTTTACATTCCCATCAGCAATGCAAGAGTGTTCCTTTTTCTCCACACCTTCTCCAGCATTTACTGTTTGTAGATTTTTTGATGATGCCCATTCTAACCAGTGTGAGGTGATACCTCATTGTAGTTTTGATTTGCATTTCTCTAATAATTAGTGATTTTGAGCAGCTTTTCATGTGCCTCTTGGCCATGTGTATGTCTTCTTTGGAGAAATACCTGTATAGGTCTTCTGCCCATTTTTTTTATTGGTTGTTTATTTTTTTGACATTGAGCTGGATGAACTCTTTATATATTTTGGAGATTAATCCTTTGTCTGTTGATTCATTTGCAAATTTTTTTTCCCATTCTGAGGGTTGTCTTTTCGTCTTGCTTATAGTTTCCTTTGCTAAGCAGAAGCTTTGAAGTTTCATTAGATCCCAATTATTTATTTTTGTTTTTATTTCCATTATTCTAGGGGGTGGATCAAAAAAGATCTTGCTGTTATTTACGTTGAAGAGTGTTCTTCCTATGTTTTCCTCCAGGAGTTTGATAGTGTCTGACCTTATATTTAAGTCTTTTATCCATTTTGAGTTTATTTTTGTATACAGTGTTAGGAAGTGTTCTAATTTCATTCTTTTACATGTAGCTGTACAGTTTTCCCAGCACCACTTATTGAAGAGGCTGCCTTTTCTCCATTGTATATCCTTGCCTCCTTTGTCATAGATTAGTTGACCATAGATTATCTCTGGGCTTTCTATCCTGTTCCATTGATCTATATTTCTGTTTTTGTGCCAGTACCATACTTTCTTGATCACTGTAGCCTTATAGTATAGCGTGAAGTCAGGTAAGCCTGATTCCCCCAACTCAGTCTTTCCTTCTCAAGATTGCTTTGGCTATTCGGGGTCTTTTGTGTTTCCATACAAATCATAAAATTTCTTCTTCTAGTTCTGTGAAAAATGCCATTGGTAATTTGATTGGGATTGCATTGAATCTGTAAATTGCTTTCGGTAATATAGTCATTTTCACAATGTTGATTCTTCCAATCCAAGAACATGGTATGTTCCTCCATCTGTTTGTGTCTTCTTTGATTTCTTTCATTAGTGTCTCATAGTTTTCTGAGTACAGGTCTTTTACCTCCTTGGTTAGGTTTATTCCTAGGTATTTTATTCCTTTTGTTGCAGTGGTGAATGGGATTGTTTCCTTAATTTCTCTTTCTGATCTTTCATTGTTGGTGTAGAGAAATGCAAGAGATTTCTCTGTGTTTATTTTGTATCCTGCAACTTTACCAAATTCATTGATTAGCTCCAGTAGTTTTCTTGTGGCATCTTTAGGATTTTCTATATACAGTATCATGTCATCTGCAAACAGTGACAGTTTTACTTCTTCTTTTCTCATTTGGATTCCTTTTATTTCTTTTTCTTCTCTGATTGCTGTGGCAAGGACTTCCAAAACTATGTTGAATAGTAGTGGCAAGAGTGGACATCCTTGTCTTGTTCCTGATCTTAGAGGGAATGGTTGCAGTTTTTCACATTTGAGAATGATGTTTGCTGTGGGTTTGTCATATATGGCCTTTATTATGTTAAGCTAGGTTCCCTCTATGCCCACCTTCTGGAGAGTTTTTCTCATAAATGGGTGTTGAATATTGTCAAAAGCTTTTTCTGCATCTATTGAGATGATCATGTGGTTTTTATCCTTCAGTTTGTTGATGTGGTGTATCACATTGATTGATTTGCATATATTGAAGAATCCTTGCATTCCAGGGATAAACCCCACTTGATCATTGTGTATGATCCTTTTAATGTGTTGTTGGATTCTGTTGGGTAGTATTTTGTTGAGGATTTTTGCATCTAAATTCACCAGTGATATTGGTCTGTAGTTTTTTTTTTTGTTTTTTTTTTAGTAGTATCTTTGTCTGGTTTTGGTATCAGGGTGATAGTGGCTTCATAAAATGAGTTTGGGATTGTTCCTTCCTCTGCAATGTTTTGGAAGAGTTTGAGAAGGATGGGTGTTAGCTCTTCTCTAAATGTTTGATAAAATTCACCTGTGAATTCATCTGGTCCTGGACTTTTGTTTGTTGGGAGATTTTTAATCACAGTTTGAATTTCATTACTTGTGATTGGTCTGTTCATATTTTCTATGTCTTCCTGATTCAGTATTGGAAGGTTATACTTTTCTAAGAATCTGTCCATTTCTTCCAGGTTGTCCATTTTATTGGCATATAGTTGCTTGTAGTAATCTCTTATGGTGCTTTTTATTTCTGTGGTATCCATTGTAACTTCTGTTTCATTTATAATTTTATTGATTTGAGTCCTCTCCCTCTTTTTCTTGATGAGTCTTGCTAGAGGTTTATCAATTTTATTTATCTTCTCAAAGAATCAGCTTTTAGTTTTATTGAATTTTGCTATTGTTTTCTTTGTTTCTATTCCATTTATTTCTGCTCTGATCTTTATGATTTCTCTCCGTGTACTCACTTTGGGTTTTATTTGTTCTTCTTTCCCTAGTTTCTTTAGGTGTAAAGTTAGATTGTTTATTTGGGATTTTTCTTGTTTCTTGAGCTAGGATTGTATCGCTATAAACTTCCCTATTAGAACTGCCTTTGCTGCATCCCATAGGTTTTGGATTGTTGTGTTTTCATTGTCATTTGTCTCTAGGTATTTTCTGATTTCCTCTTTGATTTATTCAGTGATCTGTTGGTTATTTAGTAGCAAATTGTTTACCATCCATGTGTTTGTGTTTTTTACAGTTTTTCTCCTATAACTGATTTCTAATCTCATAGCGTTGTGGTCAGAAAAGATGCTAGATACAATTTTAATTTTCTTGAATTTACCAAGCCTTGATTTATGACCCAACATGTGATCTATCCTGGAGAATGTCCCATGTGCACTTGAGAAGAATGTGTAATCTGCTGTTTTTGGATGTAATGTCCTATAGATATCTGTGAAATCCAGCTGATTTATTGTGTCATTTAAAGCTTGTGTTTTCTTGTTAATTTTCTGTCTGGATGATCTGTCCATTGGTGTCAGTGTGGTGTTAAAGTCCCCCACTATGATTGAGTTACTGTCGATTTCCTCTTTCATTGTTGTTAGCATTTGCCTTATTTGGTATCCCAATCTCCCAATTCATTACCCCCCAACCCTCCCTGCTTTCCCCACTTGGTGTCCATATGTTTGTTCTCTACATCTGTGTCTCTATTTCTGTTTTGCATTTCCTCTTTCATAGTTGTTAGCATTTGCCTTATGTATTGAGGTGCTCCTATATTGGGTGCATATGTATTTATAATTGTTATCTCCTCTTCTTGGATTGATCCATTCATCTTTTTATTATGTCATTTCCTGTCTCTTATAACATTTTTTATTTTAAAGTCTACATTATCTGATATGAGTATTGCTACTCAAGCTTTCTTTTGATATTCATATGCATGTAATATCTTTTTCCATCCCCTTATTTTCAGTCTGTATGTTTCCCTAGGTCTGAAGTGGGTCTCTTGGAGACAGCATATATATGGGTCTTGTTTTTGTATCCATTCAGCCAGTCTGTGTCTTTTGGTTCGTGCATTTAGCCCATTAACATTCAAGGTAATTATCAGTATGTATGTTCCTATTACCATTTTCTTAATTATTTTGTTTCTGTTTTTGTAGGTCTTTTTCTTCTCTTATGTTTCCCACTTAGAGAAGTTCCTTTAGCATTTGTTGTAAGGCTGGTTTGGTGGTGCTGAATTCTCTTAGCTGTTGCTTGTCTGTAAAGCTTTTGATTTCTCCATCGAATCTGAATGAGATCCTTGCTGGTTAGAATATTTTTGGTTGTAGGCTCTTCTCTGTTATCACTTTAAATATATTGTGCCACTCCCTTCTGGCTTGTAGAGTTTCTGTTGAGAAATCAGCTGTTAAACTGATGGGAGTCCCCTTGTATGTTATTTGTCGTTTTTCCCTTGTTGCTTTTAATAACTTTTCTCTGTCTTTAATTTTTGTCAGTTTGACTACTATATTTCTTGGCATGTTTCTCCTTGGGTTTATCCTGCCTGGGACTCTCTGCACTTCCTGGACTTGGGTAGCTATTTCCTTTCCCATGTTAGGGAAGTTTTCAACTATAATCTCTTCCAGTATTTTCTCAGGTCCTTTCTCTCTCTCTTCTCCTTCTGGGACCCCTATAATGTGAATGTTGGTGCATTTAACATTGTCCCAGAGGTCTCTTAGGCTGTCTTCAGTTCTTTTCATTCTTTTTTCTTTTTTTTTTTTTCTGCATCAGTGATTATCACCATTCTGTCTTCCAGCTCACTTATTCGTCCTTTTGCCTCAGTTAATCTGCTATTGTTTCCTTCTAGTGTATTTTTCATTTCACTTATTGTGTTGCATATCTCTGTTTTCATTCTTCTAGGTCTTTGGTAAACTTTTCTTGCAACTTTTCGATCACCGCATCCAATCTTTTTTCAAAGTCCCGGATCATCTTCACCATCATTATTCTAAATTCTTTTTCTGGAAGAGTGCCTATCTCCTCTTCATTTAGTTGTTTTTCTGGGGTTTTATCTTGTCCCTTCATCTGGTACAAAGTCCTTTGCCTTTTCATTTTCTCTGTCTTTCTTTGGCTGTGATTTTCAGTTCCACAAGATGAAATAGTGCTGATACTGCTTGATTCTGCTGTCTGCCCTCTTGTGGAGGAAGCTGTCTAGGAGGCTCATGGGTGCTTCCTGATGGGAGGGACTGATGGTGGGTTGGGCTGGGTGGGTGGAGCTCAGTTAAACTTTAGTCTGATTTGGTGGGTGGAGCTCAGTGACACTTTAATCTGCTTGCCTGCTAATGGGTGGGGCTGTGTTCCCACCCTGGTGGTCGTTTGGCCTGAGGTGACGCTGCCCCGGAGCTTACAGGCTCTTTGGTGGAGCTAATGGTGGACTCTGGAAGGGCTCATGCCAATGAGCACTTCTCAGAACCCCTGTTGCCAGTGCCCCAGTCTCCTCAGTGAGCCAAAACAGCCCCTCAGCTCTCCAGACAAACCTCCAACACTGGCAGGTAGGTCTGGTTCAGTCTCCTATGGGGTCACTGCTCCTTCCCCCTGGGTCCTGGTGAGCACACTTTTTTGTGTGCCCTCCAAGAGTGGAGTCTCCATTTCCCCCAGTCCTGTGGAGGTCCTGCAATTAAATCCCACTGGCTTTCAAAGTCTGATTCTCTGGGGATTCCTCCTCCCTTTGCTGGACCACCACTTTAGGAAGCCTGATGTGGGGCTCAGAACCCTCAGGACTTCTGCAGTATAACTGTTCTCCAGCTTGTGAGTCACCCACCCAGCATTTATGCGATTTGATTTTAATGTGACTGTGCCCCTCCTACCGTCTCCTTGTGGCTTCTCCTTTGTCTCTGGATGTGAGGTGTTTTTTTTTGGTGAGCTCCAGTGTCTTTCTGTTGATGGTTGTTCAGCAGTTAGTTGTAATTCCGGTGCTCTTGCAAGAGGGAGTGAGCACACGTCCTCCTACTCTGCCATCTGGATTCTTCTCCCCCTGTGTCACATCTTCTTTATCCATTCATCTGTTGATGGACATTTAGGTTGCTTCCATGTCCTGCCTATTGTAAATAATGTTGCAATGAACATTGTGGTACATGTATCTTTTTGAATTATGTTTTTCTCAAGGTATATGCCCACTAGTGGGATTGCTGGGTCATATAGTAGTTCTATTTTTTGTTTTTTAAGGAAATTCCATACTGTTCTCCATAGTGGCTGTATCAATTCACATTCCCACCAACAGTGCAGGAGGGTTCCCCTTTCTCCACACCTTCTCCAGCATTTATTTTTGTAGGTTTTTTGATGATGGCCATTCTGACCAGTGTGAGGTGATACCTCATTGTGACTTTGATTTGCATTTCTCTAATGATTAGTGATGTTGAGCATCTTTTCATGTGTTTGTTGGCCATCTGTATGTCTTCTTTGGAGAAATGTCTATTTAGGTCTTGCACCCATTTTTGGAGTGGGATTTTGTTTTTGTTGATACTGATCTGCATCAGCTGCTTGTATATTCTGGAGATTAATCCTTTGTCAATTGCTACAGTAGCAAATATTTTCCCCCCTTCTGAGGGTTGTCTGTTTGTCTTGCTTATGATTTCCTTTGGTGTGCAAAAGCTTTTAAGTTTCATTAGGTCCCATTTGTTCATTTTTGTTTTTATTTCCATTTTTCTAGGAAGTGAGTGAAAAAGGATCTTGCTTTGATGTATGGCATAGTGTGTTCTGCCTATGTCTTCCTCTAAGAGTTTTATAGTGTCTGGCCTTACATTTAGGTCTTTAATCCATTTTGAGTTTATTTTTGCATATGGTGTTAGGAAGTGTTGTAATTTCATTCTTTTACATGTTCTGTCCACTTTTCCCTGTGCCACTTATTGAAGACGCTGACTTTTCTCCATTGTATATTCTTGCTTCCTTTATCAAAGGTAAGGTGAGCATATGTACATGGGTTTACCTCTTGGCTTTGTATCCTGTTCCACTGATCTATGTTTCTGTTTTTGTGCCAGTACCATACTGTCTTGATCACTCTAGCTTTATAGTGTAGTCTGAAGTAAGGGAGCTCAGGCTTCAACTCTTGTCTTTTTGTTGTGCATGAGTAATGTGAAACATTCAAATATTTTTTAAATGTTTTAAGTGTCTAAATAAGTAGAATATGTTGTGTGACATCAACTTAAAAATTATAACCCCATATCACAATCTTCAAGTAATCCACATTATATTATTTCATTTCTTTTTATCAAATTTATTTGATTTGCATTAAGTAATATTTAATTACAAAAGTTTACTAAAGAACAACCAAAAAATACAGAAACATTACTATTTGAGAACATAGCAGAAAACCATATTTTCACACACAAAATTACTATTAGGCACTTGATGTATATTCTCTCACATAGCTTCTTCTATCTTTCACCATAGATTGTATGAGTGCCTAACTTATTTGCCAAGGCAATGTTTCAAAGCCTGGAGTTATAGAGTCAAAAAACAGATAAAACTTTCTGTCCTCAATTAGTTCATATTCTAGTCTCAGAAGGTAGAAAGTAAGTGTGTGTCATGATACATGTTGATCAGTGACATGAAGAAGAACAAATAGGGTAAGGGGATTGAGACAGATTTAGGATTGTGTGGAGATCATATGGCTAGGGTTTCCAGTGAAAACCTCTCTGATAAAGAAATATTTGAAAATTTCTGGAATGAAGAAAAAATGAAATCTGGGGGAAGAGCATTCCAGAAAAAAATGATAAATTAATAATGTTTCTCTTGCATTTGTTTTTATACAATTCCAATTACACATTCACTAGCCCTAAGACTATCTGAGATATCTTGCAGTTGTACTCCAGATTACAAACTTTCTTTTGACCAATCATGAAAAGGTGAGTTGTATTTTATTTTTCATGTTTAGATAACAGGTCATTTTCACATGGGATCAAACTGTTTTCAATTATTGTTCATTATCTGTTGTGTTTTGTTGTTATTTATTTATTCAAAGTTTATTTTATTTTCCTATATATTAGGTATTGTATTAGGTAGTGGAGATTCAAAGATAAGTAAGATAAAAAGCACTCTAAGAGCTCTCACTCTATCAAGGGAAACAGATCTTTACACAAATAAACATTATAAAAGCTGAAAGTTACTATAATAGAAGTTGTACAGGAGCTAGTGATCAACTCTGCTTGGGTGGCAGCATCAGGAAGAACAATATAAAGTTAATGCTGAGGTAGCTTGTAAAAGATAAATGGAAGGAGTTATGTCAACATCATGGTGGCATAGATACCTCTTATTTTTGTCCCCTTGAAACTGAACAGGACCTAGCTGCCTTCCCAGGGACAGACCACCTCCCCCTTGTCCTCCACCTCTTGTTGATAAAAGAGCTTTCACCTCCTAGACCTTCCTTGAGTTCCAAAGAGCAAATTGAATTAGAGAAGTGGGAAAATAGAGAAACAAAGGAAAGCAGTCAAGCAAGACAAAATAATAATATTTTAAACATAAAATATAGTCAAGGATATTTATTTCATCTTCAAGGGCTATAGACATCTTCAACCATATCCTTGAGTTGTTTTGCAAATACTAAAACCCCTGTCAAGTGGAAAAAGTTCACTGCATGATGACCACCAGCACATAGACCCCAGACCTATTGGAACCAGAAGGTTGATGTTTGAGAGTCTCAAAACATTACGGTATTACCTCACCATCAACCAATCGAAGAACTGTGCACAAGCTGATTATACACTTTGTGACCCTGTCCCTCACACTGTCTTTAAAAATCCTTCCCTAAAAGCCATTGGGGAGTTTGGGTCTTTTGAGCATGAGCTATCCATTCTCTCTGTTTGGTGTCCTTCAGTAAATGCTATACTTTATTTCACCACAATCCGAGGGCAGTAGGTTGGCTTTTCTATGTGTTGAGAGAGCAGACCCAAGTTTAATTCAGAACCTTTCTTTCAGCAACAAAAATTTGGCATCTATTCACAAAAAAAAGTGCCTCTAAAGGAGTTGGTGCATTGCCTCTATAGGAGTGGTCCATTGGTATATGGTGACCCAGCACCATATGCCAGTGGACATATGTAGAGTCTCACTCACTTGTTCATTGGGTAATAGGCAGACAGACATTTGTACCAGCTGTGAAACCTACAGGAGTGTGCAAACTCTTTTCAGCCCCTCTTGGGTATTTTGCAGGACCATTTGCGGGATACTGACTTGGGTGGTAAAATGTGGGCAAGAAAACCTTTGTGCAAGCCCACATTTCAGCAGAAGAAATTACATTTTTTTGGAGCAAAATAAATACTAGTTTGGATACAATGGAGTAAGTAAGAGTAATAGTTTGACTTTACCAGCATCACCACTCCCCCAAGGTGGCACAGCATAGATTAAACCAGATCTTTAACTTCTCCTGCAGTTGGCTCCTGAAATGGGGAACAAATGAGTGAATTGTGGTTTCCCCAGCTGTGTGGGACACTACCAAAGGGACTCATTTCTCTCTTGCAGCATGCAGAGTATTAAATTAGCAGCTTCATGACTGGAGGGATGTAGTAGATTGAGAACACATTATATACGGCTCCTGGAGAACATTAAAGAGACAAGGTTACTACTGAGTGCATTCTGGACTCCAACAAGAAGCCTGCCCATGATCTGTGGGAAAAAATCTCACACACAGATTCCCCTAACTGGTGAATGCACACCTTCCATGCTGCAGTTGGCTCCCTAAACATAAACAAGAGATCAGAAATAATCACTAGTATATACATTCAACTAATACTTGACAAGGGAACCAAAAGTACTCAATGGAGAAAACCATATTCTCTCCAATAAACTGTGCTTGGAAAACTGGATAATCACATTTAGAAAAATAAAATTGAACCCCTGGATTGTACCATTCAAATAAATGAGCTAGAAAAATTACCAAATGTAAGACCTGAAACTGCAAAACTCCTGGAGGAAGCATGGGTAATTTTCCTGTCATTGATCTTGGCAATAAATTTTTGGATAAGACATGAAAAGTACAAGCAACAAAGGCAAAAGTAAGTGGGACCTCATCAAAATAAAAGCTTCTTAAAATTGTCACTCTTTGCAGATGACATGATATTATATATAGAAAACCCTAAAGACTCTACCAGAAAACTGCTAGCACTAATTGATGAGTTCAGTAAAGTAGCAGGATACAAAATTAATGCACAGAAATATCTTGCATTCCTATACACTAACAACGGAAGAGCAGAAAGAGAAATTAAGGAAACTCTCCCATTCACCATTGCAACAAAAAGAATAAAATACCTAGGAATAAACCTGCCTAAGGAGGCAAAAGATCTGTATGTAGAAAACTTTAAGACATTGATGAAAGAAATCAAAGACGACACAAACAGATGGAGGGACATACCATGTTCCTGGATTGGAAGAATCAACATCGTGAAAATGTCTGTACTACCCAAAGCAATTTACAGATTCAATGCAATCCCGATCAAATTACCAATGGCATTTTTCACAGAACTAGAGCAAGAAATCTTACGATTTGTATGGAAACGCAAAAGATCCCAAATAGCCAAAGCAATCTTGAGAAGGAAAAATGGAGTTGGTGGAATCAGGCTTCCTGACTTCAAACTATACTACAAGGCCATAGTGATCAAGACAGTATGGTACTGGCACAAAAATAGAAAGGACGATCAATGGAATAGAATAGAGAACTCAGAAGTAAGCCCAACCACATATGGGCACCTTATCTTTGACAAAGGAGGCACGAGTATACAATGGAAAAAAGACAGCCTCTTCAATAAGTGGTGCTGGGAAAATTGGACAGCAACTTGTAAAAGAATGAAATTAGAACACTTCTTAACACCATACACAAAAATAAACTCCAAATGGATGAAAGACCTCCATGTAAGGCCAGACACTATAAAACTCCTAGAGGAAAACATAGGCAGAACACTCTATGACATACATCAAAGCAACATTCTTTTTGACCCACCTCCTAGAATCAGGGAAATAAAATCAAGAATAAATGAATGGGACCTCATGAAACTTAAAAGCTTTTACACAGCAAAAGAAACCATAAACAAGACTAAAAGGCAACCCTCAGAATGGGAAAAAATAATTGCCTATGAAACAACGGACAAAGGATTACCCTCCAAAATATACAAGCAGCTCATGAAGCTTAACACCAAAAAAGCAAATAACCCAATCCACAAATGGGCAGAAGACCTAAATAGACATTTCTCCAAAGAAGACATACAGATGGCCAACAAACACATGAAAAGATGCTCAACATCACTCATCATCAGAGAAATGCAAGTCAAAGCCACAATGAGGGATCACCTCACACCAATCAGAATGGCCATCATCACAAAATCTGGAAACAACAAATGTTGGAGAGGGTGTGGAGAAAAGGGAACTCTCCTGCACTGTTGGTGGGACTGTAAGTTGGTACAGCCACTATGGAAAACAATTTGGAGGTTCCTTAAAAAACTACAAATAGAACTACCATATGATCCAGTAATCCCACTCCTGGGCATATATCCAAAGAAAACCATAATCCCAAAAGAAACACGTACCATAATGTTTATTGCAGCACTATTTACAATAGCCAGGACATGGAAGCAACCTAAATGCCCATCAACAAATGAATGGATACAGAAGATGTGGCATATATATACAATGGAATATTACTCAGCTATAAAAAGGGATGAGATGGAGCTATATGTAATGAGGTGGATAGAACTACAATCTGTCATACATAGTGAAGTAAGTCAGAAAGAGAAGGACAAATATTGTATGCTAACTCACATATACGGAATCTAAAAATGGTACTGATGAACTCAGTGACAAGAATAAGGATGCAGATACAGAGAATGGACTGGAGAACTCGAGGTATGGGAGGGGGCGGGTGGTGAAGGGGAAGCTGAGACGAAGCGAGAGAGTAGCACAGACATATATATACTACCAACTGTAAAATAGATAGTCATTGGGAAGTTGTTGTATAACAAAGGGAGTCCAACTCGAGGATGGACGATGCCTTAGAGGACTGGGGCAGGGAGGGTGGGGGGGACTCGAGGTGGGGGGAGTCAAGGAAGGGAGGGAATACGGGGATATGTGTATAAAAACAGATGATTGAACCTGATGTACCCCTGCAAAAAAAATAAAATTAAAAAAAAATAAAAAAAAATAAAAGCTTCTGCACAACAACAATGAAAGAACCAATAAAATGAAAAGTCAACTTATGGAATGGGAGAAAAAGGTTTGCAAACCATATTTCTGATAAGAGGTTAATATTCAAAATATTAAAAAAAACTTATATAAATCAAGAACCCCCCCCCCGCACAAACAATCCGTTTAAAAATGGGCAGAGGAACTAAATAGGCATTTTTCCAAAGAAGACTTATGTATGTTCATGAACATGAAAATTTGCTTGATATCACTAATCATCAGGGCAATGCAAGTCAAAACCACAATGAGATATCACTTCACACTCATTAAAATGTCTATCACCAAAAAGACAAGAGATAAAAATGTTTGGCAAGGATGTGGAGAAAATGGAATACTTGTGCACTGTTGGTGGGAATGTAAATTGGTATAGGCACTGTGGGAAATGGTATAAAGGTTCCTCAAGAAATTAAAAACATCATTACTGTATGATCCTGCAATTCCACTTCTGGGTATATACAAAGGAAATAAAAACAGGATATAGAAGAGCTATCTGCAATTCAATGCTTTTTGCAGCATTATTTAGAAAAGCTAGGTATGGAAACAACTTAAATATTCATCAAAGAATCAATGAATAAGGAAGATGCAATATATTATATACACATACATATATGTGACTATCTACATATCTATATATACACATACACAAATAGAAATATAGAATGAAGTGTTATACTGTCATTTGTACACCATAGATAGACCTTGAAGATATTATGCTAAAGAAATAATTCAGAAAGAGAAAGGACACATATTGTATAATATCACTTACATGTGGGATCTAAAAAAGCCAAACTCATAGATACAGAGTTGAATGATGATAACTAGGAGTTGTGGGCTGGGAGAAGTGGAAAGATGGTGGTCAATGAGTACAGACTTTTAGTTATAAGATGAATAATTTCCAGGGCTTTAACACAAGGTATTGTGATTATAGATAACATTGCTGTACCTACTATATACTTGAAAGTTGCTAAGAGAGTAGGTCATTAGTTTTCTCCTGACAAAAATGAAATTGCAGTTACTTGGCAAGATACTGGTGTTAACTAACACTCCAATGGTAATCATATTGCAACACATAAGTGTATCAAATCAACACATTTTACATATTAAACTTACATAATGTTATATGTCAATTATATCACAACAAAGCTGAAAAAAAAAATAATGGGCATTCACCATTTAGATAAAGGTGTGCAAAAAAGCATTGGAGACAGAAAGAATCGTACTTGAAAAAGCATGGAAGTGTAAGGAGAATGGTTTATTCCAGGAACTGCAAGTAGTTTTAAAGTGCAAAAAAACAGAAAAGGAATAAATGGTATTTTTCTCCTATGAGAAAGTCAACTCTGTGATGGCAAGGACATGGATCTGATTATTCACTAATTTATTACAAGTGCCTACAACAGCTTCAGTACCAGAGTAGGTGTTAGATAGGTGAACAAAGTTGGAGGTGTAAGTTGGTGCTGGATCATGATGTTACTCAGAATGTATGTAATGTATTCTGATATTTGCTTTAAAAATATTTTCTTTATCATTTTCCAGTGATTTCAGGAAATAAACATTCATGATTTTCATAGTTTACATTTCTTAATTCATCCATATCAATGAGTGCTAAAGTTATTAATATTAATTTCAAAGACATAAAACTCAGAAGAAAAGGGAGCCTCCATGAAAGCCACCCCCAACTTTTTGTCTAACATATAAACTTAGCCAAGCATAACTGCATATTAACTGACAAAAAAAAAAAAAAAAACCTACATATGTCCCAAACTTTGCAACAGTTTGTTCAAAAAATCATCCTAGCCCACATTTTTCTGAACTGTTATGATAATAATAATAACAAGAGCTAAAATTTTGGTCTCATGATAAAATTTTACATTGGTGTAATTGTGACTCACTTTTAGTTTCCTTTTGATTATTATCTCTCCCCCATTGATATTCCTTGATTAGTTCTTTTTATTTTGAGAGTTGGTATATATAAAAGAATACACAGAACTGTAATTAGAATCCTATTATATTCAGGGCTACATCATACTCATGTAATGAAAACCCCTCCTACTATAATCCATGAAAAAAAAAACATGTAAAATAAGTTATTCTTTATGCACAATGTTAACAAATCCAGAATTTATTCATTTTTATTCACCATTCATTGTTTTATGCATCAGCACTTTTTCATTTGACCATTTCTGACATCTTCCAATTTAGAGCATTCATTTTTATATTCTCAACACAGTAATCAAATCTTTAGACCTTGAGGATAAGAAGCAAATTAAAGCTATTAAGATGTTAGAGAATTGTTTGATTTACTCATAAATTATTCCGAATCTGAGACGCTCATAAGAGGTGCCTACAGGGATGGAGAATTTTGACTGGCAGTAGCAGGAGAGCCAAGGACAAAAGACATTTCTAATACATTTTTAAATAGCATTAAGAAACATTGAATTATAATTGGATAAAAGCATGTCATAATCATAACAGAATATTAATATAATTCTACAGAATGAACACCAAAATGAATAGACTTGATAAGTCTTGGGCAATGTATTTATGAATCATTTCCCTGAATTTTTACTTTGGTGGCAAAAATAATTTTGTACTTTTTCCTCCACATTTTTTTTATTTTATGAGAAATGTTTTTTTTTAATCAAGTTTCATGACACAACAAGTTCAAAAAATAGCCATGTGGACATATATCTCTATATTTGGAGGGTGAGAACATGGAAATTAAAATGCGATAATTAAATAAACAAAAGAAAATACCTCTAGTTTGAATGCAGTATTGTCAAGTACCTTAAATTCATGAAAATAAAAGAGCGGATAAGCATGGATAAATGAAAGAGTATTTTGTAGTAATGCGAAAAAGGAGTATTGCTTAAAATATCCATCTGTATCCATTTTACCAATCCAAGTGTTAAAAATAACCCTCTTATTTCCTCACTAATTGATTTAGCCTTATGTATTCCCAAGAGTATTAAGGGGCCAAATAAATTTAGGTATTGGGGAGGAGATGGATTTCAATTCTGGATTGAATACAAAGTTCAGGCATTCAGAAAAGAATAATGCAATTGCAAATATCTCCAGGAAGCTATTTCAGTCCATTGCTCAAAATAAATGTTTAACCTCACTGTAAAATGGCAGCATAAACATTGTGCTAAAGACTACCTGAATTAGAGTCTATTTACAGTCTTCTTCTGAAACAATAATTATAGCTAATATCTAAAACTCAAGCATATGAAACAGCTTCTCCCTTATTAAATATATTATTTTTATTCATTTAAAGAGCATATTGTGAAGGATTTAAAACTAAAAACTGTACATTTTGTAGAGTAACAATTCTAAAATATCAAATGACTATTGATACATTACTACATTAACTTTCTTCTCAGTACAAAATCTTATCTATAGTTCCTTACCCAAAATATATTTAATTAATTGGTTATTTTATCTTAACATATTTTATCAAACTCTTACTACAGACTACAATTTGTTGATAAATTTGGGAATGTATATTTTGAGGAACAAATACTTTTCATAATTCACTTATATGGCATTTAAAAAAACACACATCATCCATTTGTAAATGCTATTTTATGATAATGGCAATAAATTATTTGTGTAGATTTAATATTTCATTCTTCAGTAGCTATACTGAAAATTGAATATGGAACAGGAAACATATTTGACCAAATGTTTCTTTAAATCAGACTTCTACATGAGATTTATTTAGATGCTCCCATTACTTTTCTGAGTAAATTTACTTCACAAGGCCAAATAATTGTATTAATTTTTCATATCATTGAACATAAATGCCATGTAATTCTCATAATTTAAAAATAACTCAATTAGGAAAAAAACAGCATAATAATTTAAATTTAGTTTGTTTTTATCAAACTGTGTTTCATACCCAGTAATATTCTTTGCTAAGTCCTGTGATTATGGGTAACAATAATAATTGATTTTGGCATTTATTGTAGGATTTAGAAATTTTCCCATTAATGATTTAAAGGGGTGATCACATTTAATATCACATGAACATTCATGAATAAAGACAGGATATTTTTCTTTGAAAATATTAGTGTCTAAAGGTAGAGATGAATATCTGCAACATTTGTGTAAAATCAAAATGTTTTTTTTTTAAAGGCAACCACACTATAAGCAGTGACATTAGAAAGTTATGTATTTATCTTGTGGGATCAGTAGTCTGCTTTGAGTTGTTTATCAATTTTCTTTTCAAAAATAATCTCATTTATATTTTCAAGAATTTGAAGTTGATATCATTATAGACACCATAACTTTAAAACTTGTAATGTATAACACTAGGCCACTCATGTTAAGAACCAAAATAGCCTATGGGATTTTTCCCTGCTTTATCAAGATATAATTGACTTATAACAATGTGTAAGTTTAAGAAGTACAAAGTAATGATTTGACATATTTATATATTTTGAAATGATTATCACATTAGGTTAGTTAACACATTCATCACCTCATAGAGTTACAATTTTTTGTGTGTGGTAAGAATTCTTAAGATACACTGTTTTGGACATTTCAAAAAAACAGTATCGTTCATGATAATCATCATGCTCTACATTGCACACATAGAATGTATTCATCTTACAACTGGAAATTTGTACCTTTTGACCACTTTCACCCATTCTTGCCATTTACCTGACCCTGGCAACCACCAATCTGCTCTGTGTTCTATCAGTTTGTTCATTCATTTTCCTTCCAGTTTCATTGAGAGAAAATTGACATATAGCATTGTATATGTTCAAGGTGTACAACAAAATGATTTGACTTACATACATCATGAAATGTTTACCACAATAAGTTTAGTGAACTTCCATCATCTCATATAGATATAAAATAACAGGAAAACATTTTCCTTGTAATGAGAACTCAGGCTTTATTCTGCAAAATTTTCATATATAGTATAGAGCAGTGTTTATTGTATTAATCATGTACATTATATCTCTAGTACTTATTTATCTTATAACTGGAAGTTTATACCTGTTGTCCACCTTCATCTAATTCCCCCTGCCCCCATCCCTTCTCTGGTAACCACACGTATGATCTATTTTTCTATGAGTTTGTTTTTTGAAGTATAATTGACCTAAAACACTGTGTTAGTTCCTGTTGCACAACATAATGATTTAATATTTCTAAAGATCACTAAATAATCACCACAATAAGTCTAGTTAACATATGTCACCATAAAAAGATACTGTATTATTATTGGTTATATTCCCCATGCTGGACATGATGTTTTTCTTTTCCTCCAAAGTTAAATAACATCATAGAGTATTTGTCTTTCATTTTTCTTTGTCTGACTTATTTCCCTTAGCATAATAATCTCAAAATTCATCAATGTTGTCAAAATTGGCAGGATTTCCTTCCTTTATGGATCAATAATATTGCACTGTATATGTATACCACATCAACTTCATCTATCCATTCAGCCACAGACATTTAGGTTGCTACCATGTCTTGGCAATTGTAAATAATATTGCAATGAACATGGGGTTGTATATATCTCTTCAAGACAGTGATACCATTTCCTTTAGATATATATCCAGAAGTGGAACTCCTGGATCATATGATAGTTCTACTTTTAATCTTTTTAAGGCATCTCCATACTGTTTTCCACAGTGGCTATACCAATGTATATCACCAACCAACAGTGTACAAATGCTCCCTTTATCCCTCATCCTTATCATCATTTTTCTTTTGTTTTTTGATAATAGCCATTCAAAAATGTGTTAAGTGACATCTCCTGGTAGTTTTGATTTGCATTTCCCTGATGATTAGTGATGTTGAACACCTTTTTATGTACCTATTGGCCATCTGTGTTTCCTCTTTAGAAAAATCTATTCAGATCCTCCGTCCACCTTTTAATTGGATTTTTTTGTTATTGAGTTTTATGAGCCTTTTAAATACATATTTTGGATATTAACCCCATGTCAGATAAGGGTTTTACAAATATTTTCCCATTTGGTAGGTTGCCTTTTCATTTTGCTGATTATTTCTTTTCCTGTGGATAAATATTTTAGTTTGATGTAGCCCCACTTGTTTATTTTTGCTTTTGTTGCTTGTGCTTTTGATATTATATCCAAAAGTCATGACCAAGACCATGTCAAGAAGCATTTATTCTGTGTTAATGTAAGTGTTTTATGATTTCAGTCCTTATATTTAAGTTGTTAATCTGTTTTGAGTTAACTTTTTCAGTGGTGTAAGATAGAAGTCTAGCTTTATTCTTTTGCATATGAATATCCAATTTTTCCAGCACCATTTATTGAAAAAAAAAATCTCTTCCTCATTTAGTAGCCTTCCTATCCTTGTCAAATAGTAGTTGACAATATATATTATGGTTTATTTCTGGGCCCTCTTAGTTCTGTTCCATTGGACTATGTGTCTGTTTCTATGGCAGTTTCATACTGTTTTGATTACTATAGCTTTGTAGCATAGTTTAAATAGGAGGTGTGATTCTTTCAGAGCTTTGTTCTTTCTTAAAATTGCTTTGGCTGTTTAGAGTCTTTTGAAGTTCCATACAAATTTTAGAGTTTATTAAGTTATTTATTGTACCTCTGTGAAAAATGCCATTGTAATTTCAATAGGGATTTTGTTGTATCTTTAGATAGCTTTGGGTAGTATGGACCTTTAACAATATTGATTCTCACAAGCCATATACATGGGATATCTTCCCATTTATTTGTATCTTCTTCAATTTGTTTCATCAGTGTCTTATGCTTTTCATTTTATAGGTATTTACCTTCTTAGTTATATATATTCCCAAATATTTTATTATTTTTGATGCTATATTTGATGCTAATAAGGGACTAACTTCCTTATTCTTTTCCAGTAGTTTGTTGTAAGCATGTAGAAACACAACAGACTTTTGTATGCTGATTTTTTTTTATCCTGCAACTTTATTGGATTCTTTGAATAGTTCTAATAGTTTTTTGGTGTAGTCCTTATGATTTTCCATATACAAGATCATATCTTATACAAAAACAGTTTTACTCCTTTCTTTCTGATTTTCATGTGTGCCTTATTGTTATTTTTATTTTTTCTTGCCTGATTGCTCTCTTTAGAACTTCCAGTATTATATTGAAAAATAATGGTTACAATGGTTACACTTACTTTGTTCCTGATTTTTGAGGAAAGGCTTTCCAACCTTCACCACTGAGTATGATGTTGGTTATGGACTTGTTATACATGGCCTTTATTATGTTGAAGTATGCTCTTTCTCCAATCAATTTATTGAGAATTTTATTATGAAATGATGTTGAATTTTGTCAAATGATTTTAATGCATCTTTTAAGATGATCAAATGATTTTTATATTTCATTTTTAATGTGATTCATCTCATTTACTGATTTGTGTATGTTGAACTATCCTTGTATCCCAGGAATGAGTCCCACTTGCTCATAGTACCATGTTTTTAATAGCCCTGTTGAATATGGTTTGCTAGTATTTTGTTCAGAAATGTAACATCTATATTCATCAGAGCTATTGGTCTATGGTTCAATGTGAATAAATTTATGAGGTAATCTGTATGCAAGGTTTCTAGATTTTTGCGATTAATATTTCCTAACTTTTTCTAATTTTATTCAATTCTCATAAACACATTATTTGATTGCAATCTTTAAAACAATTCTAAATTACAGAGACCTCTCAAAGCAATAAGTTTAATTATGCTTTTTCTTTTTTTAAATTAATTCTATTGGAGTAAAGTTGATTTACAAAGTTGTGTTAGTTTCTGCTGTACAACAAAGTGAATCAGTTATACATATACATATATCCATTATTTCTTAGGTTCTATTCCCTTATAGGTCATTACAGAGTACTGAGTAGAGTTCCCTGTGCTATACAGTAGGTTCTTATTAGTTATCTATTATAACACACTACTATATATCTATATATAGTAGTGTGTATATGTCAATCACAATCTCCCGATTTATTCCTCCCCCCTTCCACCCTTTGGTAACCATGTTTGTTTTCCACATCTGTGACTCTATTTCTGTTTTGTAAATAGGTTCATTTGTACCATTTTTTAAGATACCACATAAAAGCAATATCATATGATGTTTGTCTTTCTCTGTCTGACTTACTTCACTCAGTGTGACAATCTCTAGGTCCATTTGTGTTGCTGCAAATGGCCCTAATTTGTTATTTTTTTATGGCTAAGTAATATCCCATTGTATATGTATGCCATATCTTCTTTATCCATTCCTCCATCAATGGACATTTAGGTTGCTTCCATGTCCTGGCTATTGTAAATAGTGCTGCAATGAACATTGGGGTACATATACCTCTTTGAATTGTTTTTCTCTGAATATATGCCCAGGAGTGGGATTTCAGGATCATATGGTAGCTCTATTTTTAGTTTTTTAAGGAAGCTCCATACTGTTCTCCATAGTGGCTGAACCAATTTACATATCCACCAACAGTGTAGGAGGGGTCCCTTTCTTCCTCACTCTCTTTAGCATTTATTGTTTGTAGATTTTTTGATGATGGCCATTCTGATGGGTATGAGGTGATACCTCATTCTGGTTTTGATTTATGTTTCTTGCATACTTAGTGATGTTGAGCATCTTTTCATGTGACTGTTGGCCATCTGTATTTCTTCTTTGGAGAAATGTCTATTCAGATCTTCTGCCCATTTTTTGATTAGTTTGTATGCTTTTTTGATATTGAGCTGCATGTGCTGTTTGTACATTTTGGACATCAATCCCTTGTCAGCCACTTCATTTGAAAATATTCTTTCCCATTCTGTGAGTTGCATTTTGATTTTGTTTTTAGTTTATTTCAGACTATACTACAAAGTTACAGTCATCAAAACAGAATGGTAGGGCTTCCCTGTGGTGCAGTGGTTAAGAATCTGCCTGCCAATGCAGGGGACATGGGTTTGATCCCTGGCCCAAGAAGATCTTGTATGCTGCAGAGCAACTAAGCCCATGTGCCACAACTACTGAAGCCCATGCACTCTAGGGCCTGTGTGCTACAATCACTGAGCCCATGTGCTGCAACTACTGAAGCCCATGCATCTAGAGCCTGTGCTCCAAAACAAGAGAAGCCACTGCAATGAGGAGCCTGTGCACCACAATGAAGAGTTGCCTCTGCTCACCACAACTAGAGAAAGCCTGTGCACAGCAACAAAGACCCAACACAGTCAAAAACAAAACAAAACAAAACAAAAACCCCAAAAATAAAACAAAACATAAAACATATAGATTAATGGAAGAAGATAGAAAGTCCAGAGATAAACCTATGCACTTAGGGTCACCTAATCTATGATGAAGGAGGCAAGAATATGCAATGGAGAAAAGTCAGTCACTTCAATAAGTGGTGCTGGGAAAACTGGACAGCTACATGTAAAAGAATAAAATTAGAACATTCCCTAACACCATACACAAAAATAAAGACAAAATGGATTAAAGACCTAAATGTAAGATTGGATGCTATAAAATAATTAGAAGAAAACAGGCAGAACATTCTCTGACATAAATCACAGCAAGCTTTTTTTGACCCATCTCCTAGAGTAATGAAAATAAAAACAAACAAATAAAAAAAAGGGACCTAATTAAACTGAAAAGTTTTTGCACAGCAAATAAATTTAATTTTAATGGAAGCAAACCTCCATCTTTCTTTTTGCATTCACATTTAATAGGTTTACATAATAATTATATAATTACAATAATAAATAAAACTGGATCTACAGATTTGATTACAAAAGACTACCATATATAGGCATAAATATTAACTTGTAAGGGCAAAAAATGCTTACAAACCAGCAAGTAGCCAATGGGAAATCAGCCATAAAGATTCTTTTACTAAGATAATTGAGAGTTTTTATTAGTATGATGAATTGATTAAGGGCAGGTGGGATAAAAGTGTTTCTGTTGTAAATTGTAACAGTTATCAATTTATATAAATATTATGATTATTTGACACTCTATTTTTGCATCAGATCTATGTTAGTTTGCTAAAGCTGCGTTTAAAAAATACCACTGGCTTGGTGGCTTAAACAGTAGAAATTTATTTTCTTACAGTTCTGGAGGCTGGAAGTCCAAGATCAGGGTGCCTGATACCAGTTTCCTCTGAGGCCTCTGTCTTAGGCTTTCATAAAGCAGCCCTCATGCTGCCAATTCACATGGTGATCATTAACCCCTAGTGCCTTTCCATGTGTTGCAATCCCCTTTTCTTATGAGGACACCAGTCAGATTATATCAGGGCCCACCCTAATTATTTAATTTTGATTTAGTTATCTCTTTAAAGGACCTATCTTCAAGTATAGTGACATCCCAAAGTACTGGGAGTTATTCCTCAATATATGAATTTGGAAGGACATAATTTAGTGCATAACAATACTTAATAGAGAAAGCATATGTTATAATAATGTCTATGTTCTTGTTTCCAATAAAATTGTATTGTAATGATTTCAAATTTTCATTAGACTTAAAAACAGCTCAAAACATGGAAAGTATCAGTTTAAACTTTAAAAATAGCTCTGTTAGAAGGGGATTTACTTTTATCATACAAATGCATACTTTAATTTATTGATCTTATCTCTGAAAGCTGTTTCAGTCATATTTCAGTGCATTGTTCTATGTCCCTGACAGAAAGATGAAATGTAGGCAACAGTTTCTCTAAGACGTGACATAGCTGCATTCTGACTCCATTTATTGACATTTGCCTCCTGTTTCTCACTCAGAGGACAAAGTAGAAAAAAACAATGGAAGTAGCTCCAGGGAAATGCTTATTGGAGACAGAAATTAAAATGTTTTGTTCAGAGTAATGTCAAATGTAGTTAGGCTGCAACACTTGGTACAGAGACTCACAGAAACAGGAACTTGAGACAAAAAGCAGTTTTCATTTAAGAATGTCTAAAATGGAAAAAGAAAAAAAGTATATTATTGGATGCTTTAATTTATATTTCAAGTTCTGCTTTCTTACCTGCTTTTTTCTGTCAGCCTCCTTAGGCAAGAGAAGGAGTTCAATTTTGTTATTATATAGCAACAAGAAGATCAAGGAAAGTAAAGTGTTATTTTTCACACATTCATATTTTAAGGCATATAATAACACTTGATACCCTCATACTTTTCTTTTAACATCTTATAGTGACTTTCCATCTGAAGATGAATCAATACTGCTTTACAAAAGCTTATGAGAGTATATGAAATACTAAGTCAATATTCCATTTTTATCATGTTAGTAACTTAGTGTAATGCATTATTGCACCACACCAAATAATCCTGAAAAGGCAGGTGTCCAAACCTATTGTGTATAAACATTAACACAAGTAGATCTAAAAGTACAATCTAATTGCAGCAGCAGATAAGGGGGTGATACCAAAAGCCAACACTTATATTGTGCTCATTAAGTTCCAGGCACTCTCCATGATTTACATATAGTAACTTATTTAATTCTCACAATGTTATAAATAAGACACTAATACACATTTTATAGGTGAGAAAATAAGACTAGGATCCCACAGTTTGAATCCCAGGATTCAAATCCTGTTAATCTGATTTGAGGGTTGGCACTCAACTTTTACACTGTAATGCCTGATATTAAGGAATCAGTCTCTAGAATCAGAGTAAATTCAACTTTAAAACCTAATTCTGCCACTTAGGCAACTTTTTAATTTTTTATTGTGGTTCAGTTTCCTCTCCTGTAAACTGGGAAAATACTGACTACATATGGAAGACAAAACTATTTTGAAAGAGAGAGAAAGACAAAGCAAAATACCCCTTTAGGAAACATAGCAAGGAACTTGGCTTGATGACCTTGGCTTTTATATTCTACCTCTTAATATAACTGACTTTTGTCAAGAAACACAGAAGTATCGTCAAGTGTGATGCAGTACTCTAGAGCAAAACTAAATATCTGGCAAATAACTCAAATTCTCTATTCCATTTTTTCAACTACATATCACTCATTACCCCTGTGGCTAATCACATCGTTCAAGAGGTCCTTTTGGCTATGATTGACCCAGTCCTGAGTCAGCATTTCAATACTATTTGTGACCTGTAATATTCAGAAACAGGATTCACATTAAGGGTAAGTTCAACACATCTGGAAATGTGACAAGACACAAACTTTATATTTCTAAATGCAGCAATTTTCCATATCTGTATGAAATCTATGCTTTGAAACATCACTGAATATATTGAATGCTGATATGCACATGATAATTTCAATATTACTTTCAAAAATTTAACAAATTTTAAACACCATGTAGTTGCCAAGATATTTTCACTTTCATTTTTCCACCAAAAATATTATATTTAGAGATGTACAATAAGAAAAATCTCACAAAATGTTATCCCTATTTTTATTCATGCCTACTTTTATTGTATTTATTTTAACTTTTGTTAATAAGAAGAAAACAGCCAGAGCTAAAAATTTAAAATTACTCATTATGATATTAGTTAAAGCATCAATGATCTAAAAGCACATACAATGGTGCAATTGCAGGTTTGCTATTATTGTAGTTTTCAATCTTTCAAAAGAAAGAAGTTAAGAAATAAAGGAATGAAGCAGGGAAGGGAGGAGGGAGGGAAGGAAGGGAGGAAAGAAGGAAGGAAGGAAGGAAGAGGGAATGAGAGGAGAAGGAAGAAAAATGGAAAGAAGAAAGAGAAAAGGAAAGAAAAGAAAAGAACCAACAACAGTATTTGTTTTAACCATGGTATGTATTCTTAGAGTAAGATTATCTCCTAACAGATCAGCAGGTTTATAACCAGAATATTTTCTTGAAAGTTATGACTTTCTTCTTTGTCTAATAGTGTCATTTGTGTTCCAGCACCATTCACTAACATCACCTCATTTTAGTGACTTGGAATCAGCTTATTTCACAAATATCACATAGGATACATATCTCTTCTGAGATGAATGTCCTTTCATTAACGGATTTGCCTAGTGGGTGCTGAAAAACTCCTATACAGTACTGAAAATTTTACAATCATAAGTTTTAAAAATTTTGTTATTCTTGGCACCTGGCCTCCTGATTTATTTTAATTAATTAATTAATTAATTATATTTATTTATTGGCTGTGTTGGGTCTTCGTTACTGTGCATGGGCTTTCTCTAGTTGTGGTGAGTGGAGGCAGCTCTTCATTGCAGTGCATGAGCTTCTCGTTGCAGTGGCTTCTCTTGTTGTGGAGCATGGGCACTAGGCATGGTTGCTTTAGTAGTTGTGGCACGTGGACTCAGTAGTTGTGGCACATGGGCTTAGTTGCTCAGTGGCATGTGGGATCTTCCCTGTCCAGGGATCAAACCCTGTCCCCTGCATTGGCAAGAGGATTCTTAACCACTGAACCACCAAGCAAGTCCCTGGCCTCCTGATTTAAAATTTATTCACAGACTCTGTTTAGGAAATAGATCACATTTTGATTTATTTTATTTAGTTTCTATTTGAATGCTTTTTCTTGTATTCAAAAAAATTATCATGTACTTTAATCATCTTGTTTTATTATATATGTATATATTTGTATATACACAGGGTATTTGAGAAGTCCTATATATTTCAAGGTCAGACTGTCTTTATTGACCTCAGCACGAGCAATATGTATACATGAGATGAATGTGGCCTATGTAAGCAATGTCACCAAACACACTCTCTCTCTAAAGACAAAAGTATTTCTTGTGTTCAAATAAAGCTGCAAAGGCAATCTCCACACAAGCATTCTGTTGGATCAATAGCTAGAAATTGAATAAAATAAATGTCTCATGTTGTTTTATAGAATTTTCAAAAGGTTTGCATCATATAAACTCAATTTTTCAAGCTTCACTTGTGGATTTATTATGTTGTTTATTTTGTTTTTTAAATAATCATCATTCACAAAGTAGTAGTAGTAGTAGCAGTAGTAGTAGTAGTAGTAGTAGTAATAATAATAATAATAATACATTAAACTCAAGGGGGTTTTCCATTAAAGAAGAGACCTGAAAGCATGCTTATTTAGGGATCATACTCCCATTTTATGACAGAAGCCAGTCTGATAACTCAAGACTATTCAAGATTTGAGAAGATCATATGTGACACTTCCCTTTTTTATTTTGACTTCTAGGAAGTTAATACATTTTGAGAGTGTTCAATATCTTTCTCAGATATTGTATCATAATAATTATTCAATGTAAAAACTGATATTTAAAAAAAAGTTTCTTAAGGTACTAACTACATTTTCAGCCTTTCTTACCTTGTTTGTCATGCTTGCATCAAAAGCAAAATATATTTTTTACATGATTTAAAAAATATTCTAAAGAACATTTTCTCATTTAAAAACCTCTGCTTCTTTCTAATAGTTCTTTACTTTCAAGTCTTGCTTTAAAAAATCATTCTCATTTTAACACAGGGTTCAATTATGCTTTTCCTTCTTCTGTAAAGGTTTGGCAAAAAATAGTTAAATTTTATTTTGGATTCTAGACATAAATATAAGCATTTTATGAATTTGTATTTTGTTAAAACATATAACAGGAAACAAAATAATTTTCACTGGGGCTGTTTAGATCTTTCTTTAATAGTGTCTGAAATTAAACATTGTTAGTAAACATCCAAATTTGACAGATAGAAATAAAAAAAACAGTTGGAATCTATGACTAACCCTTTCTCCATTTAACATTGATACCTCTAATTACAGTGTCAGTATCCTGAAATGAATAGACTCATTTTCCCTAGGATCAGACCAATTTCTTTCATCTTTTCATCATACATTATTGTGAATGCTTAACCACAAGGATATTGTAGCCCCCTCCTGTGAAATGGATGAACAATATTAGTATGTTCAACCACCACCAAATGAAGCCAAAAGGGAAAAAATGAAATAACACTAAAATAGAAGATTATGTAGTTTTCTATCTTTGATAAAAACCTGACGCTACATACATTATGCACATAACATGTTGGGAACAGTTCCCAGAGCAAATTATTCAATTTAGTTCCATATACCCATAATCAAAAGAATCATTTTCAATATAAAAGATAATAACATATAATTTTTTATATTAGTTTAGCCTGCCTATCAATATTCTTAACTTAAAGTGTTTTATTTGTAATCAATTCACAGAATTTTAGATACAAAAATGTGTTAGTTTCTTGCCATCTTTTTTTGTCTTTAATATCTCACAGGTAATTATGCATTTTATAGAAGTTGTGTACAAATAAGTCAAACAGAAATATATTAGACTTGTGAGTTTTATGACTTGCACAGTTTAATAAGAAATTTGATTTCCTCATAACTGGAAAGCAAGAACAAATGGTGAACATAAATAATAAAAATATGTACCTATGAATGATATAAAAGGACAATACCCATTGGAGTTAATACCTGATATCCTTCTGGCAGGGTTTACCTCTCAGGCAAAATTGTGAAGTAGACACATTTTTTAATCTATAAATTCCCAACTCTCTTCTTAAGGCATATTTTCCCCCAAATTGCTATAAGAACTCTCATTCTGAATACTACATCAAAATCTGCTTCCAGGAAAATATTTGCTATCTGTCATTTATTCTAATCATTCTTACACTCTAACTTTTATTTTAAATCTTGGGGAAAAAGTCTTATCTGGAGTTACTAATATTTTTAATGATAGTGAACAGGTCTAAGATGCCCTCTAAACATAATTATACCAATACCAATACTAATGACATTGATAATTGTAGGGTTGGTCTAGCTTGTTGGATAGTACATAAATGGGGGCCTTTTCTAGTTTTTCTAAATCTTAAGATCCAAATACCAAATGTAAAATGGACGGCTAGTGGGAAGCTGCTGTATAGCACAGGGAGATCACCTCAATGCTTTGTGATGACCTAGAGGGGTGGGATACAGAGGGTCAGAGGGAGTCTCATGAGGGAGGGAATATGGGGATATATATATACATATAGCTGATTCACTTTGTTGTACAGCAGAAACTAACACAATGCTGTAAAGCAATTTTACTCCAATAAAGACCTGAAAAAAAAAATCCAATACCAATTTAAAGGGCAGTTTGTGATTTTCATTACATAAATTTGACATTTTGCTCTATTAGATTTTAGCATCTTTATAAGTCAAGGACATGTCTATTATATTCACTTTTGTATCCCCATTAACTAGTGGAGTGTCATAACACTGAAAAAACAATTGCTGAACAAATATTGAATCAAAACTTGGTTAATTACTTTTTACTCTTTGAGATTGCCTAAGAACTGATTAGAATTGTGTCCATTTCTCAGTTGATTAATAATTCAATTTTCTGCAGATAGTGTTGTTAGGAAACTGCTATAATACTTTCCCCATTTCCCATCTATACAAACGAGAGAATAGGAATTAGGCATTCTCTCCAATTCAGTGTAGTTGGTCACCCTAAGCATCTCTCCTTGATTAAATTCTAAATGCAATTTTTTTTCTAAAACTTATTGTTCCAATTTTGGCACTAGACATACATGAGGACATAGTAAGCTTCATTCTTCTGAAGACAGCTGGGTTTTATTAACCTTTACTGAAAGATATTTATTTTTAAAATGACATTGTCAGGAAATGGGACTCTGATCTTTCAAACATTTTCTAACAATTTACTGAAATTTTGGTGATGAATCATGTTTTTCTGTAAGCTAGCTTGCTATAATTAAACAAAATGTGAATGGAATTTTGATATAAAAAATAAAACCACAGAGATAGCTTCCTCCACAAGAGGGCAGAGAGCAGTATCAAGCAGTATCAGCAGTATTTCATCTTGTGGAATTGAAAACCACAGCCACAGAAAGATAGAGAAAATGAAAAAGCAGAGGACTTTGTACCAGATGAAGGGACAGGATAAAACCCCAGAAAAACAACTAAATGAAGAGGAGATAGGCACACTTCCAGAAAAAAGAATTCAGAATAATAATGGTGAAGATGATCCAGGACTTTGAAAAAAAACTGGATGCAAAGATCAAAAAGTTTACCAAAGACCTAAAAGAATTAAAGAGCAAACAAACAGAGATATGCAACATAATAACGGAAATGAAAAATACACTGGAAGGAACAAACAGCAGATTAGCTGAGGCAGAAGGGCGAATAACTGACTTGGAAGACAGAATGGTGAAAATCACTGATGCCAAACAGAATAAGGAAAAAAGAATGAAAAGAACTGAAGACAGCCTAAGATACCTCTGGGACAATGTTAAACGCACCAACATTCACATTCTAGGGGTCCCAGAAGCAGAAGAGAGAGATAAAGGACCTGAGAAAATATTGGAAGAGATTATAGTTGAAAACTTCCCTAACATGGGAAAGGAAATAGCTACCCAAGTCCAGGAAGTGCAGAGAGTCCCAGGCAGGATAAATCCTAGGAGAAACACACAAAGACATATAGTAGTCAAATTGACAAAAATTAAAGACAGAGAAATGTTATTAAAAGCAAGAAGGGAAAAATGACAAATAACATACAAGGGACCTCCCATAAGGTTAATAGCTGATTTCTCAGCAGAAACTCTGCAAGCCAGAAGGGAGTGGCACAATATATTTAAAGTGATGACAGAGAAGAACCTACAGCCAAGAATACTCTACCCAGCAAGGATCTCATTCAGATTCGATGGAGAAATCAAAAGCTTTACAGACAAGCAACAGCTAAGAGAATTCAGCACCACCAAACCAGCCCTACAACAAATGCTAAAGGAACTTCTCTAAGTGGGAAACATAAGAGAAGAAAAGGACCTACAAAAACATAAACAAAACAATTAAGAAAATGGTAATAGGAACATACATCTCGACAATTACCTTGAATGTAAATGGACTAAATGCACCAACCAAAAGACACAGACTGGCTGAATGGATACAAAAACAAGACCCATATATATGCTGTCTACAAGAGACCCACTTCAGACCTAGGGACACATACAGACTGAAGGTGAAGGGATGGAAAAAGATATCCCATGAAAATGAAAATCAAAAGAAAGTTGGAGTAGCAATAGTCACATGAAATAAAATAGACTTTAAAATAAAAAATGTTATAAGAGACAAGAAAGGACATTACATAAAGATCGAGGGATCAATCCAAGAAGATGAGATAACAATTATAAATATATATGCACCCAATATAGGAGTACCTCAATACATAAGGCAAATGCTAACAACCATGAAAGAGGAAATGCAAGGCAGAAATAGAGACACAGATGTAGAGAACAAACACATGGACACCAAGTGGGGAAAGTGGGGAGGGTTGGGGGGGATGAACTGGGAGACTGGGATACCAAATTGTACACTCTAAATATATGCTGTTTATTGCCTGTTAAAAAAACAAAACAAAAATAAAATAAAACCACATTATTATTAAAACATTTAATTAACACAAATTCTTTTGAGAAAGGACTAATACTTCACTGAACTCTTTCAATGGTGCCCAACTTCTATTAGCCTTTTTATTATTTTTAAATATAACATCTGTCTACTGACTGATACAAATCTGAAATAAACATTAAGCACCTGGAGTAATAATGCTCAGATTTTAATTATTGTTTTGTTTTCTAAACTGTGTTATTATAATTTCTATTACTACTGTTATTGATATTTTGCACGCAGGATACAAAAGAAGTATAGACCAAAAGAAATAATAGGATTCTACTCCCTATCGCTCTGTCATAACTATTTGTGGACAAATGGCTACTATTGGGCTCTATCAAATTAATTAAATGATTCAAATTAAAGCATGCTCAGGTAATACATTTTCTTGAATTTTTTTCATGTACAGGGAAATAGTGTCATGTAGAAATCATGATGGTCATCTCTGAGATTAACAAAGACTCAAGTGTTTGATAATAAAATGCCCAATTTTCATAAAATGTGAAAAAACAAGCAATCTTATGCACTGTTGGTGAGAGTATATATATATATATTTTGGGGGGAAGGCCATTTGGCCATAGCAATAATCATTACTAATGCACATACCCATAGCCCTAACAATTCCAATAAGGATTTACTATATCAATATTATCATATAAAATACCTAAAGATACACATACACACACGCGCGCACACACACACAAGGTACTTGAGTGTGTGTGTATGTATGTATATATTTTTGTGTGTTTACTTGCTTGTGCATAGAAAATACTTGGATAAACAAAGCTAAGAAATGAGATGTGGAGGAGACTATCTTATTCACTTTCTGCTTAATTAAGGATAATTTTTTTAAATCATGAACCTATATTTCTTCCACAATACAGTTAAATGAAAATAAAAAAGCAATTTCCAACAAGTATTTTTAGAAAAACACATTGAATGTGGGTTGATAAAACCTTTTTAAGTGCAACAAATTATCAGAAAAATGATAGAAAAAATCAATGTAAACAGCATGTCATTTTTCTCTTTAAGAATATTTTTATTTACCTGCTATATGTTTGCCTACTTTAGCAAAACTGGAAATGTACCATCAGCATCAAAATTTGTCTAGAATGAATATATATCTTTGTAAGTATGATTAAAGAATTTTTAATTTGTAATATATTTAATGAAGTAACTGCCTGCTTTTTATGTTAATTCAATGTTAATTCAAGAGATGTCTTTTTTAGATACTATAAATTTCTTAGTTATTTTTGCTTTCATTGTGGCCACTGAAATATTATTTGTTTCCACATACCTGTTAATAATTTTGTAAGCTGTGCTCTTCTTATTCAGTCTTATTTGCAGCTATTTTCTTTCACAGAACTTCGAGCAACTGGTGTTCATCATTTTACTTAATGGAACAGTGATTTTTCATGAAAACTGTCAAGCAGTATTTACTACATCTATGACTATCAAAAATAAACTCCCACAGTTGAAAATTCTGAAATCACATTCCTCATTACCATATTTATGGCAGTAAAATAAAATCTCAGAAATGAGGGAACAGGTAAGAAATCGCCAGTGCTATTTGAACGAGGTATAATGTCTTCTTCATAAAGGGATGAGGTTGCTACTTTAATTCACCAGTTCTGTATTCTAGGATTTACTTATTTGGTTGGAGGAGGAGTTGGCTGTTAAACCTGCACATCAATTTTACAGAGAGAAAATTTATATATGTACTTCCACAGTCTGAAGAAACATTATTATCCTATCATATGAAAAGTAAAATAACTTAAAAACCCAGAGGGTTCAGAGCAGGACACATTTGCAAAGCCAGTACTATAAATTCTGAATATTCATGTGCCATCTCACATTGGGAACATAAAGGTTTAGGTCCCCACAGCATTAAAGCCTCATCATTCAATCTATATTTAAGGAGAAGGGGGGCAGGGAATTGTCTCTCACAATCAACTAAGGACAGTGACAGAGTGGTAAAATGAGATAATAGTCAGTTGAGAGAGGGAAAGTTTCTAAATCATTCCTTCAACAAATATTAAAATGCATGGATTTCTTCCCTCATTCCCTTATCTTGTTTTTTTTTTTTTGTTTTTTTTGTTTTTTTTTTTCCCAGAGAGACAGAGGAAGGAGTTCTGACAAAGGCCAGGCAGCTGCTAGGGATTGGTGACAAAAGGAAGGTCAGTGACAAATGATGGGGTGGGGTTACATTCTTCAACCCAGCCCTTCACTTTGCACCAAGCCTACTTTAACCTGGGCTGATGCAAAATGCAGAAGGCTGTCATCCCTTTCCTCTTGATTATTCAGTAACCTCCTCCCTTTCTCTTTTCATCTTCTTTGAAATGTTTTCTCAGGATGATAAAAATTGTCTCTTTGTAATCACTTTCCCTGTCTGGAAAACTAAAAACCCAGCTCTCAGGAACCAACGTATGCATGGCACCTGAGAAAGCTATTACACACACACACACACACAGAAAAAGAGAAAGACAGCAATGAATTCTATTGTACAGAGAGAATACAGATATAGCAATGAAATTAAAGCTGTGAGAAAGTACCAAGATGCCAACTTCCTAAGATGGCGAAAGCTCTCCAGAGAATTCTCAGAGCTTCTCTCCCTCTTTTCAATTTTGCAACCAAAGGATGAAATACTTTCTTCCCAGCCCACTCCAATCCAGATGGCAATGAGACATCATGTCCCTGCCATTTTGTGCAGTTATTGTGCATTCTTGAAAATGATAGTCCTGAGATGTAGTGGGAGAGGGTTGAGTCCTGAAGTTTTATTGTAGGCAACTGTAAAAGCATTTACACAATGCTAATATGACTGAGATGATCTCCAAATTGTCTAATGGTAATCAGCATCACTCAGAAGAAAAAAAGAAGTAAAGAATTAATAAAATTGGGATCTGCTTTTCTACCCTGATTTGCAACTTGAGCCTGGTTCTTTGGCAGTGCCTAGTGGTTTTTTTCTTTTTTTTTCTCCTTTTAGGATGATTGTCCTTAACCTGCCTTAGCATTTTCCCTTGACTCTCAATTTTCCTTTTGTTATTATAGCTGTTTTGCAACTTCACCCAACACCACCACCACCCTGCCACCAAAGGCCAGTCTAATGGATTTCTTGGTTAGGTTAGGAGCTTGCTGGTTTAGTATTTAGTGCTTTAAGGCTGACACTTGGGAACTAGAATCAGTTGTCCTAGGAATCCACCAACACTGTAATTGTCACATTCAACACCCACTTTATTGAGATTTTTTTTTCCTAGACAAAAATGTTCTCTGTCTTAAAATGTTCCATAATGCACAAATCCCGAACGTTTCCTTTCAACTGTATTCCTATATTTTATTTATGGCTCAACCCTAATAGTGAGCATTTTTCCTATAAAATGAAAGGTAAAATACTCAGAAGGCACAAACTGTAGTTACAAAGAAAATCATCATGCACTATTTACTTAAAATTAAGCATTCATCAAATATTTCAGAATCCAAGTTAATCTATCTTTCATTTAAGACATTTGAAATAAAAGTGTTTCATTCAAGATGAGTTCAGGTCAATGCAAGCTGTCAGCAGATGGAGCTATTCTGTAACATATGCTTAACATATTTTCAATGAGGAAAGACAACTAAAATTGTTTAATATTTTAACTATGTCTCTTTCATGAGAGGATGATTAAAATTCATCTAGAAAAAATTGCTTTTCCATAATTTAGGATATTTATTCCACCATATTTTCTTCCAAACAGTTTTCCATATATGTTAAAATGAAAATTTAACTGAGTTTTAATCATAATAGAGATCTAAGAGAAATAATTGGAAAGTCTAAGTTTGGAAAAAATGGTGTATAGCATCCAAATAATGGCAAAGACTTATATTTTGTTCTTTTCACACATATGAAACACTCTGAAAGCAAGGAAATTCTTCTATTGCAGTAATCCACCAAGTACTCTGGAATCCAATTTATGAGAGTTCAAAAAATTTCCACAATAAACACAAGTATGTCCTCCTTTGATACTGGACTATGTAAACTTTCCATTTTGATTTTTAAGAATTTTTTTAAACTGAAGTTGCTGAATTACAGGAGTGAGAAGAGAAATTGGAGATATTCTTAGTGCCTAACATCAGCTTTGTCACCTAAAAGGCAATAAACATACTTTTCAATTGATTAAAAGGCAGGACACTTGTCTTCATTTTCAACTTCTTCAACCTTTCAGATTCCTTCAACCTTGACCATGTTCTAAGCTTTAGTTCTATCAGTCACCTCCATGGTATAATTTTGGAGGAATAATCAGATACCTGCCCACAGCCTTTGTTTTATGCTTACTGATTCTATTGTATCATTTATTAACTCATGAGCACTTTTCAGAGAAGGTATTTTCATTTTTACCCCTCTCCTTAAGTCCTTTATTCTATGTTTAGTTCAGGGAGAAACCTCATCTCTTATTTAATAGAAAATCATAGTGTTACTATTGATTATTACTATAAGCATAGCTCTCTGCTCAATAATTGAGTTCATTCATTCATTAAAAAATAATTTAGTGAATGCCTACTATGTAACAGATGCTATGCTTTACATATATTATTGCAATTAAATTACACAAAAATATATTTAATATGTCCTATTATATTCCCCATTTTACAAATGAGAAAACTAAATCTTAAAGAGGTTATTTCCCCAAGGTCAAATGGCTTGAGCAGAATGGAGAAGGAGTGTGGTAATAAAGGAGATGAGAACTCTTGCTCCACACAGATATTCAGAGATTTATCAACCCTGCCATCTTCAGTGCTTAGCTCCAAAGATCACCCAGAGCATTAAACTCCAGTCAAAGTTAAGAGATTTGAGAGATTGTAAGATAATTGTGGGCCATGTTTGGAAGTGGCTTCTAGAACTCAGTTACTTACTAGGCCAGACTAAATGGAAAAAAAATGGAGAATTTAGTCTAGCTACGTAATCAGGAGGAAAAAAATGTCTGGAAACTGACTAGTTATTTTCCAAACCCTTGGAGCCTAGGAAATCCATTGAAATGTGTTGCTGTTTATGTATTATTACAAATAATAATAGCTCATTAAAGGTTCTGGTACTAATTTCAATGTGTGGGGAGTGGTTTTCCCATACCACCAAGCAATTCTCCAATACTAGCTGGGTGTCCTACAAATCATCTCAATACTAACACTATCTACCCAGAGATAGCATCAGATTCCACAGAATAAAGGCTTAGTCCCACAAAGTTTACCTACAATTCAGATGTCATTAGGAATTCCAGGTTGTTACCCATACTTCTGACAGACTGGCTATAAATCAGATGTTCCCATGAACCCCTCCTTGGGTTCTATTAATTTGCTAGAGTGACTCACAGTATGCAGAAAACCAACTTACTCACCAGATTACTGATTTATTACAAATGATTTTAAAAAATACAAATCTACAGTGAGATGAAGAGATACATAGGACCACTCAGGTCCTGAACAAAGAAGGTTCTGTCCAATGTTCATAACAACACTATTTACAATAGCTATGGCATGGAAGCAGCCTAAATGTCCATAAACAGAGGAACAGATAAAGAAGATGTGGTATATGTATACAATGGAGTATTACTCAGTCATGAAAAAGAATGAAATAATGCCATTTGCAGCAACATGGATGGACCTAGAGATTGTCATACTGAGTGAAGTAAATCAGACAGAGAAAGACAAATATCGTAAGATATCACTTATATGTGGAATCTATAAAAAAATGGTACAAATGAACTTATTTAGAGTGGAAACAGACTTACAGACTTAGAAAACAAACTTGCAGTTACCAAAGAGGAAAGGTGGGAGGAAGGGATAAACCAGAAGTTTGGAATTAATATATACACACTACTATATATAAAATAGATAACTAATAAGAACCTAATATATAGCACAGGGAACTCTATTCTGTAATGACCTATATGGGAAAATAAACTAAAAAAGAGTGGATATATGTATATTCATATTCACTGATTCACTTTGCTGTACAGAAGAAAATAACACAATATTGTAAATCAACTATACTCCAATAAACATTAATTTAAAAAGTAGTTAATCCAAAAAAAGGGACTTCCCTGGTGGTTCAATGGTTAAGAATCCACCTTCCAATGCAGGGGACCTTAGTTTGATCCCTGGTCAGGGAACTAAGATCCCACATGCCACGGGGCAACTAAGCCCATGTGATCTGGAGCCAGTGTGTCACAACCAGAGAGTTCGTGCATAGCAACTACTGAGTCTGCGTGCTGTGGAGCCCATGTGCACCACAAGTAGAGAGAAGCCCACACACTGTAATGAAGAACCCATGCACCACAATGAAAAGATCCCACATGCCACAACAAAGATCCTGTATGCTACAACTATGACCTGATGCAACCAAATAAATAAATAAATAATTTTTAAAAATAAAATAGCAAGAAAAGAATTTGTATAGATAATAGGTGTTTTGAGTGAACCAATGTTCACCATCTTCCAAATCAGAAAAACATGGGAATGGAAAGAGGGTTAAAATATTTGTACTTAAAATGTATCAGATATAAGTAACATTTTCACATAAAAATTGAGGAAGCAAATAAGCCACTTATATCAAAGAAAACTGTATGTCAGGTATTCATCCTGACAGAAGTAATATCAGGAAGAATGCCATATATAAGAAGCTAATAAAATATAAATTACTACCAATACTGTAACAATATTAAATATTATATAGAACAGCAAATTTATTTTCTTGGAGTAATTCAGAATAACAATTAATTAGCTCTTAGATTATACCTATAGCAAAGTGTGCCTGTCAGGAGAATATGCATATATAAAATTTTAATGGAATATTTTTAGTTCATACTTTTTTAAAAATTATTAATAGTTCTCATATAACATTGTGTCCAATTTTCCCTAAAGAGACTGGTTTTTTAAAGCAGGAAAGTTATAGAGAGGAAAGGCATTGAGAAAAAAATATACCTACCTTAAATTATCTATTTCAAAGAGGATTTAATTATAGACTGTGTTAAATAAACAGTTTAGATCTCTGGCTTGGGTCTGAGTCCTGGTTTTGCCACTGTTGTGTGCTTTAAAATGTGTTTAAAACCAATATAAGATACAAATCTACTGTAAAATTTGAATAATGATAGTACCAACCTCATTAGGTTGTTAAAAAATAAAATGAGAAAATGCATGCATTTACTTCCCATAGTGCTTGGCATACAGTAAACACAATGTGAATGTGATATTGTGATTTACAAGAAATATATATGTATATATATATATGGTCATTCAGAAGACCAAAATATATTTCTCATATATATTTGATCTTCATTCAGCCAAAGTTTCCTTGCTCACCTGTCTCAGAATTATTGGAATTTCCTGAGGTATAAAAACAATGGGAACGTCTTTTGCTATAATATTTGGTCTCATTAGCAGTTCCTGAAAAACTGCTTCAAAGCCATAAAGATAGAATAGGAGTCTTGTAATTTATAACAAATCTCTTTTCACCACACCTTTTTGAATTATAGTTTTCTGTGGATATATACCCAGGAGTGGAATTGCTTTATCATATGGTAGCCATATTTTTAATTTTTTAATGAATCTCCACACTGTTCTCCATAGTGGCTGTACCAATTTACACTCCCACCAACAATTCTTAATTTAGATATAAAGGGTTGGAGCACCCAATTCCAATGTGTAGGGAGGGAGGTTATTCCCACAGCAACAACCAATGTTCCAACACCAACTGGGTGTCATACAGTTAAACTCAATTCTGACACTATAGAAATAGTGTCAAATCCTACAGGTTATCCTAAAAGGTTGCCTTCCTTCTTTCAGATGCCAATTGCAAGCTCAGGTTATCACCTGTGCTTCTGAACAACTGGCTATAGATTGGAGGTTCCCATAACTCTCTGCTTGGGTTTATTTAATTTGCTAGAGTGGCTTATAGAACTCAGAACTGAAGAAAGGAGACATGCTTTGTTTCTTCTACCTGAAGTATCTTCCTCCACATCTATCAAGCACCATTTTCCATCCTCCCTCACAGCCAAGTTAAGGATACTTGTGGTGACTGCCCTGATCATACCCCCTTTTTACTACTATTTTACTCGATAATACATCTATTATTGGTTTTACTTTACTGCTTTAGAGTGATTTACTTATAGGCCTGTTTCCCCTATAAATCATGTGTTCTTAGAGATCAAGGACCATGTCTTTATATCTTTGTATTCCCAATGACAAGTAGTTGAATTAGAGAGGTGAAATTGTGTTATAAGCAGGTCCTTATTGACATTTCCATACATAAATTCATATGAAATAGGTCCATCAGTGTCTCACTTTATACATTAATCATTTAATCAATAACATATATTAAATGTCTACTAATTGTCAAGCATTGGATAAACTGCTAAGAACTTAAAATGAAATAAAGAAAATAGTCCTTGCTATCAATAAGCCCATGGTACTTTGAAAGAGGTGAGGAAATCAGTGACTTAAATACTGTATAATAAGGTCTGGAATAGAAATAGACACAGAATGCTATGGATGCATAAAAATAATAAGGACAATGAAGATTACAAGGTTAAAAATTTTGGTCAGCATCACATAGCAAGTAAGTGACAAAGATGTGATATAAACTAAATTTGCCTAAAGGCAGTGTCCAAACTATCAACCATTATGTTTTCCTTCCTAGAATATAGAATATCATGGAACAAATTCTATACCAGTGTCATCTAATAAGTTTAGATTCTAACATATATGAAGACTGCAATACCATTTTTTTTGCCACTTCCACACATCATGTGGGATCCTCAGTTCCCTGACCAGGGATTGAACCCATGCTCCCTGCAGTGGAAGCACAGAGTCTTAACAACAGGACCACCAGGGAAGTCCCAAGAGTTCAATATCATCTTAAAAGTACAGGACTTCTGTCACACTCAAAAAGTTAAAGCATATGTTCAAGGGGGTATAAATGTTTTTTTTTTTTCTTAAATGTTATTGTAGCTGAAAAGACAATGAGGTTACTGTTCAATGATGCCATCAATATTCTCCTTGATACTATCATTTCTATAAAACTGAGGCCACTTACTATACCTTCTTCTTCTTTTTTTTTTTTTTTTTTTAAACCTCATCCAATTATTTCAGTAATATGTGATCTGGGGTATTGATGACAAAGTCTTAGAAGTAATAAAGGGTTTAAAAATCACTCTGCAGGGGGAAAAAAAGCCTTCTATGCATACTTTACATGTCATCAAATGCAATTAAAATGTTGGCTATTCATACTAATCTGTAAAAACCCTAATATAACAACAAATTCATGGTAAAGTATGTACACAATTACTATACTCATAATAATGATATCAGTATATTTCATCAAGTATTAACATCTAGATATTCTATTACAAATGCCTAAATAAGGGCACAGAAAAAGGTGATATACAGTAAAAGATATAAAATACTCTAAATTTTCTAATTTGAAGAAACAGCACAATTATATTTTAAATTTTCCAAAAGAAACATATTTTATAAGCAATGAAAAATGTGTTATTTAAGTGCTAAGCACCTTGGGGGAGTTCAAAAATGTGTTTGTGGATGGATTGGCTACAAAAGCAATAGCAGGCAGGAGCAGTGGGTACCTCTTGATCTAAGTGTTAGAAAGCGGAGCTTCTCATCTTGTAGTACATTGGCCACTAGTATATCTCCAGGTGATACTTGGGCTGATGCAAAAAGTACATCTCACAAAATATGTGCTGTTTTATTAACATGTATTTTGTACTGCCAATTTAACTCTGTATTAAAAAGCAAAGAAATAAAATTTATTACATCCAAAGTAATAATTAGCTTGTCTGAAAATAGAAAAAAAATGTTTTGTTTTTGTGTCATATTTTTGTTTTATTATTGTTTTGTTTTGATGAAAACCATAAGAAAAAGAAGTGCTCTTATAGTAGTTTGTTGTTTTGCTTTAGATCCTTGTAAGAGTAACTGTTGTCCAAAGTATACAAAAAATGTTCTATATATTCTTGCAGCATATTCTCTGCCTGATTTAGGTTGTTTTCTTAGTTTTCTTTGTATTTTTAATGTTTTTTGAAGTCCAGTTTTGCTACAAATGTGTTTTGGTGCTTCAGTCTGCAGAAGTGCCAATGGTCTTTATCAAAACAACCAGTGTCAATGCCATCTTCCTACAACTCTTCAGGTCACCAGTGGAAGAAACCAAAAGGTTACATCAGAAGCCAAAGTAATATGAAGACTTGCCACTTAGTTTCTTAACCTGTTCAAATTTCCCATAGCTCAATGCTTAAAGACACAATCTAATTTGAAAACCACTGATAGCTGTATTGGTTACAGCTGGATTTTCTAAACATCTCTGATGATAAGAACCTGGAAACAATCACAGACCTACTAAATCAGAATCTCTAGGGGAGCAACCTGGAAATCCATATGTTTAATAAGCTTACCAAGTGGTTCTTATGAGCTGGCAAATTTGGAATACAGCAGGTTAGTGCATAATACTAACAATGTGAAAATTGTGATTTGTATCCTCACATCGTTTACCTTTCTTTTACTCTATAACCAAAAGTATTATCACTAAAACCAACTACTTATACAACACATGTGTGATATTCTTCTGATGTACATGCTCAAGTCTGGAACCTCTATACTACATGCTCAGAGAAATACTCTGTTTATGGGTATGACCATATTAGTAATCTGTTGACAATAAGCTATCTTATGTTACCTATTTCATTTATTGTCTTCAGGACAGGTGGTCAAATTTGGTAAACATATTCACATTTTGTGGCAATTTGTTGCAGATATTTAAACATCTCTGGAACAAGCAGCTTATCTGTATGGCAACAGGCTAAATATCCCAGAGTATCCCTCTCACTCAAACTGGCAGGCCATGAGGCATACTCACAGAACAGTGGGATTCTGAACATCATAGATTCAGAAACATTGCCTTAAAAATAAATGTCATGCTTTATTCAAATTCTAATGAATCATCAAAAAAGTATTTTTTCCAGACTTCCACATTTCCCATCACAATTAGGCCACCACACATCATTCAGTAGAGTTCCCTGTGCTAAACAGTAAATTCTCATTAGTCATCTATTTTATACACAGTACTGTATATATGTCAATCAGAATCTCCCAATTTATCCCACCCCCAATTCCCACCTTGGTAACCATAAATTTATTCTCTACATCTGTGACTCTGTTTCTGCTTTGCCAATAAGTTCATCTGTACCATTTTTCTAGATTCCATATATAACCAATATTATATGATATTAGATTTCTTCTTTCTGACTTCAGAAATACAATCTCTAGGTCCATCCACATCTCTGCAAATGGCACTATTTCATTCCTTTTATGGATGAGTAATATTCCATTGTATATATGTACCACATCTTATATATCCATTCCTCTGTTGATGGACATTTAGGTTGCTTCCTAAATGTATCCTGGCTATTGTATATAGTGTTGCAATGAACATCATGGAGCATGCATCCTTATGAATTATGGTTTCTCCAGATATATGCCTATGATGGGATTGCTGGGTAATATAGTAGCTCTATATTTAGTTTTTTAAGCAACCTGCATACTGTTCTCCATAGGGGTTGTATAAACCAATTTACATTCCCACCAACAGTGTAGGAGGGTTCACTTTTCTCCACACCCTCTCCAGCAATTATTTCTTGTAGAATTTTTGATGATGGCCATTCTGATTGGTGTGAGTTGATACCTCATTGTAGTTTTGATTTGCAATTCTCTAATAATTAGTGACGTTGAGCATATTTTCATGTGCCTGTATGTTTTCTTTGGAGAAATGTCTATTTAGGTCTTCTGCCATGTTTTGGTTGGGCTATTTGTATTTTTTGCTTTTGATTTGCATATGCTGTTTCTATATTTTGGAGATAAATCTCTTGTCAGTTGCTACATTTGCAAATATTTTCTCCCATTCTGAGTGTTGTCTTTTGTTTTATTTATGGTTTTATTTGCTGTGCATGAGCTTTGAAGTTTAATTAGGTCCCATTTGTTTACTTTTGTTTTTATTTTCATTACTCTAGGAGATGGATCAAAAAAGATCTTGCAATTTACATCAAAGAGTATTCTGAAGAGTTTTATAGCATCCAGCCTTACATTTAGGTCTTTAATCCACTTAGAGTTTATTTTTGTATTCGGTGTTAGGGAGAATTTTAATTTCATTTTTTTACATGCAACTGTCCAGTTTTCCCAGTGCCACTTACTGAAAAGGCTGTTTTTCTCCATTGCATATTCTTGCCCCCTTTTTCATAGATTAGGTGAACATAGGTGTGTGGATTTATCTCTGGGCTTCCTATCCTGTTCCATTGATCTTTATTTCTATTTTGTGCCAGTATCATACTGTTTGATTACTGTAGCTTTGTATTACATTCAGAAGTCAGGGAGTGTGATTCCTCCAGGTCGATTTTTTCATTATCAAGAATGCTTTGGCTATTCCAGGTCTTTTGTATTTTCATACAAAATTTAAGATGTTTTGTTTCAGATCTGCAAAAAATGCCATTAGTAATTTGATAGGGATTGTGGTGAATTTGTAGACTACCTTGGGTAGTATAATCACTTTGACAATATTGATTCTTCAAATCCAAGAACATGGTATATTTCTCCGTCTGTTTGTGTTGTCTGTGATTTCTTTCATCCCAGTATCTTACAGTTTTCTGAGTACAGATCTTTTACCTCCTTAGGTGGGTTTATAACTAGCTATTTCATTCTTTTTGTTGCAGTGATAAATGTGGTTGCTTCCTTAACTTCTCTTTCTGATCTTTCATTGTTAGTGTATAGGAATGCTAGAAATTTCTATGTATTAATTTTGTTTCCTACAACCTTAGCAAATTCATTGATGATCTCTAGTCATTCTCTGGTAGCATGTTTAGAATTTTTTATATATAGAATCATGTCATCTGCAAACACTGAAAGTTTTACTTCTTTTCCAACTTGGATTACTTTCACTTATTTTTCTCCTCTGATTTCTGTAGCCTGGACTTTTAAAACTATGTTGAATAATAGTGGAAAGAGTGGACAGCCTTATCTTGTTCCTGATCTTAGAGGAAATGCTATCAGTTTTTCCACCATTGAGAATTATGTTTACTGTGGATTTATCATATACAGCCTTTATTATGTTCAGGTACGTTAACTCTATGCCCAATTTCTGGAAAGTTTTTTTTATCATAAATGCGTGTTGAATTTTACCAAAAGCTTTTTCCGCATCTAATAAGATGATCATATGGTTTTTATTCTTCAATTTGTTAATATGGAGTGTCACACTGATTGATTTGTGTATATTGAAGAACACTTGCATCCCTGGGATAAATCCCACTTGATCATGGTGCATGATCCTTTTAATATTGTTAGATTCTGTTCACTAATATTTTGTTGAGGATTATTGTGTTTACGTTCATCAGTGATATTGACATGTAATTTTCTTTTTATTGTGATATCTTTGTTTGGTTTTGGTATCAGAGTGATGGTGGCCTCATAGAATGGACTTGGGAGTGTTCCTTTCTCTGTGATTTTTTGGAAGATTTTGAAAGGATAGGTGTTAGCTCTTCTCTAAATGTATGGTAGAATTTGCCTGTGAAGCCAGCTGGTCCTGGATGCCTGTTTGTTGGAAGATTTTTAATCACAGTTTTAGTTTCATTACTTGTGATTTGTATCTTTATATTTTCTAATTCTTCCTGGTTCAGCCTTAGAAGGCTGTACCTTCCTAATAATTTGCCTATTTCTTCCATGTTGTCCATTTTATTGGCATATAGTTGCTTGGAGGAGTCTCTTATGATCCTTTGTATTTCTGCAGTGTCAGTTGTAACTTCTATTTCATTTCTAATTTTATTGATTTTAGTCCTCCCCCCCCTTTTTTTTTAAGATCTTTATTGGAGTATAATTGCTTTACAATGTTGTGTTATTTTCTGCTGTATAACAAAGTGAATCAGCTATATTTATACATATATCCCCATATCCCCTCCATTTTGAGCCTCTCTCCCACCATCCCTATCCCACTGCTTTAGGTTATCACCAAGCATCAAGTTTATCTCCCAGTGCTATGCAGCAGCTTCCCACAAGCCATCCATTTTACATTTGGTAGTGTATATATGTCAATTCTACTCTCTCACTTCATCCCAGCTTCCCCTTCCCCCTCTGTGTCCTCAAGTCCATTCTGTACATCTGCATCTTTAATCTTGTCCTGCCACTAGATTCATCACTACCATTTTTACTAGATTCCATATATATGCATTAGCATAAGGTATTTATTTTTCTCTTTCTGACTTCCTTCACTCTGTATTACAGACATCCAAATCCATCCACTTCACTGCAAATAACTCAATTTTGTTCCTTTTCATAGCTGAGTAATATTCCATTGTATATATGAGCCACATCTTCTTTATACATTCATCTGTTGATGGACATTTAGGTTGCTTCTATGTCCTGGCTATTGCAAATAGTGCTACAAAGAACATTGAGATGCATGCATCTTTTTGAATTATGATTTTCTTAGGGTATATGCTCAGTAGTGGGATTTCTGGGTCATATGGTAGTTCTACATTTAGTTTTTCAAGGAACCTCCATACTGTTCTCCATAGTGGCTGTATCAAATTACATTCCCTCCATCAGTGCAAGAGGGTTGCCTTTTCTACACATGCTCTCCAGCACTTTTTCTTTTTTTTGTAGATTTTTTGAGGATGGCCATTCTGACCACTATGAGGTGACACCTCATTGTGGTTTTGATTTGCATTCCTCTAATGTTTAGAGATGCTGATCATTTTTTTCATGTGTTTGTTGGCCATCTGTATGTCTTTTTGAAGAAATGTATATTTAGGTCTTCAGCCATTTCTAGGTTGGGTTGCTTGTTTTTTTTGATATTGAGTTGCATGAGCTGCTTGTATATTTTGGAGTTCAATCTTTTCTCAGTTACTTCATTGGCATATATTTTCTCCCATTCTGAGGGTTGTCTTTTATTTTCTTATTTATGGTTTCTTTTGCTGTGCAAAGCTCTTAAGTTTCCATTTGGTCCCATTTGTTTATTTTTACGGACACATACAGACTAAAAGTGAGGGAATGGGAAAAGTTTGTCCATACAAATAGAAGTGAAAAGAAAGCTGGAGTAGCAATACTCTCTCTCTCTCTTTTTTTTTTTTTTTTTTTGGTGAGTCTGGCTAAATGTTTATAAATTTTTTTAATCTTCTTTAAGACCCAGCTTTTAGTTTCATTGATCTTTGCTATTGTTTTCTCTGTTTCTATTTCATTTATTTCTGCTCTGATCTTAATGATTTCTTTCCTTCTGGTAACTTTGGGTTTTGTTTGTCTTTCACTCTATACTTGCTATAAGTGTGAAATTAGGTTGTTCATTTGAGATTTTTCTTATTTCTTAAAGTAAGATTGTATTGCTATAAACTTCCCTGCTAGAATTTCTCTTGCTCCATCCCATAGGTTTTGGGTCGTCATGTTTTTGTTTTCATTTGTTTCTAGGTATTTTTTGATTTCTTTTTTGATTACCTCAGTGATCCATTGGTTATTTAGTAACATATTGTTTAGCTTCCAAGTGTTTGTGTTTTTTACAGTTTTTTTTCCCCTGTAATTGATTTCTAACCTCGTAGCATTGTAGTCAGGAAAGATGCTTGATATAATTTCAATATTCTTAAATTTACTGAGGCTTGATTTGTGACACAAGATGTGGTTGATACTAGAGAATGTTCCTTGTGCACTTGAGAAGAAAGTTTGCTCTGCTCCTTTCAGATGGAATGTCCTATAAATATCAATTAAAACTATCTGGTCTTAATTGTCATTTAAGATTTGTGTTTCCTTATTAATTTTCTGCCTGGATAATCTGTCCACCACTGTAAGTGAGGTGTTACAATCCCCTACTACTCTTGTGTTACTGTTGATTCCCCTTTAAGGGCTGTTATTTGCCTTAAGTATTGAGGTGCTCATATATTGGGTGCATAAATATTTTCAATTTTTATATCTTCTTTTTGGATTGGTCCCTTGATTGTTATGCTGTGTCCTTTCTTGTCTCTTTTAACAGTCTTTATTTTAAAATCTATTTTGTCTGATATGAGTATTGCTACTCCAGGTTTCTTTTGATTTCCATTTGCATGGAATATCTTTTTCCGTCCCTTCACTTTTATCCTGTATGTGTCCCTAGGTCTGAAGTGGGTCTCTTTTAGACAACATATTTATAGGTATTGTGTTTGTATCCATTCAGCAAGTCTATGTCTTTTGCTTGGAGCATTTTTCCATTTATATATAGGGTAATTATTGATATGCATGTTCTTATTGCCATTTTCTTAGTTGTTTTGGGTTTATTTTTGTAGGTCTTTTTTTCCCCTTCCTCTTTTGTTCTCTTCTCTTCTGTTTCTTGCCTAGAGAAGTTCTTTTAGCAGTAGTTGTAAAGCTTGTTCAGTGGTGGTGAATTCTCTTAGCTTTTGCTGGTCTGTAAATCTCTTGATTTCTCCACTCAATCTGAATGAGAGCCTTGCTGGGTAGAGTATTCTTAGTTGTAGGCTTTTCCCTTTTATCACTTTAAGTATATCTTGCCACTTCTAGCCTGCAGAGTTTCTGCTGAAAAATCAGCTGATAACCTTATGAGGATTCCCTTGTATATTATTTGCTGCATTTTCCTTGTTGATTTTAATATTTTTCTTTGTATTTAACTTTTGTTAGTTTGATTAATATGTTCCTCCTTGGGTTTATCCTCTGTGGGACTCAGAACACTTCCTGGACTTGGGTGAATATTTCCTTTCCTATGTTAGGGAAGTTTACAACTATGATCTCTTCAAATATTCTCAGACTCTTTATCTTTTTCTCCTTCTGGGACTCCTACAATTCAGCAGTCCCGAAACTTTTTGGCTCCAGGGACTAGTTTCATGGAAGACAACTTTCCCATGGATGGGGGCATGGCAGGATGGTTCAGGAGGTAATGCAAGTGATGGGGAGTGATAGGGAGTGGCAGATGAAGCTTCACTTGCTTGCCTGCTGCTCAGCTGCCATGTGGCCAGGTTCCTAACAGGCCACCTAGGCGTTGGAGACCCTGGCTATAATTTGAATGTTGGTGCATTTAATGTTGTCCCAGAAGACTATGAGACAGTCCTCATTTATTTTCATTCTTTTTTCTTTATTCTGTTCTCTGGCAGAAATTTCCACCATTCTGTCTTCCAGGTTACTTATCCATTCTTCTGCCACAGTTATTCTGCTATTGTTTCCTTCTAGTGTATTTTTCATTTCAGTTATTTTCTTGTTTATCTCTGTTTGTTCTTTAGTTCTTCTAGATCTTTGTTAAACTTTTCTTGCATCTTCTCAATGTGTGCCTACATTCTGTTCCCTGGATATTGGATTATCTTTACTATTATCATTCTGCATGCTTTTTCTGATAGATTGTCTATCTCCTCTGCATTTAGATTTTCTTGCCATTTTTTGTCTTGCTCCTTCGTCTGCAAAATATTTCTTTGTCATCTTGTTTTGTCAGAATTACTGTGTTTCTGGTCTCCTTCCTGCAGGGCTGCTGAACTGCAGTTCCTCTTGGTTCTGGTATCTGCCCCCTGATTGGGTGAGTTTGGTCCAGAGGCTTGTGCAGTTATCCCCTGACTCAAATCTTTGAAAAAGCTAAGTTGAAAAAAAAAAAGAAAAGAAAAGAAAAAGCTATGTTGCTTCATCAAATACCCTGTGCACTCACATGGGCTGCTTTATGTAACATTCTTAGTAGCATTTTGAGAAAGTATATCATTTAATAATGAAACTCAAATAAAAAGCATATGACAAAGATTCCATATACTGTCATTTAGATATTGAAAAAAGCCTTAATCAAATGTACAATTTTAAAAGACTGCATATATAGGTAAATAGAATAAGAATAAAAATGAAAAGAAAAATGACTCTATCCATTGCTGTGACAAAACCACTAATAAACCAAACTGATTTTTATCATACATGCTTGCAAAGATTGGTGCATACACATTAACACACACCTTTCAGCCAATCATGATATTTTAACTGGTTTAACCAATTTTTAGATTTTATGCTTTCTATTCATTTGTATAGTGTCCCTTGCATCATACAGCAAACCTCTTTTGTAAACAATTTTCAGGAAATCTCTTATGTAAATAACTTTATTGAGATATAATAAATATATATTATATATAATAAATATATATATGAGATATATATTGAGATATGAGATATAATTTACATATTTATATTTACAATAAAATTCACATAGTTTAAACATACAGTTTGATGAGTTTAGACAAATTCAATTGTGAAATTTCCAGTACAATTATAATAGAGAATTTTTCCATCACCTCAAAAATGCCCAAGTCCAGATAATGGTTTATACATACTATTTTCCAGTGGAAGGAACCAGGTCTCCTTGGGGACATGACTGTCTCTAGAGCTAGGGTAGGAAAAATTCATGATGATCCTGGAATACACAGTAGTACCAGAAAGTAGGAAATGCTAAAAAAAAAAAATGAATGGATGGAGCTTTTCAAGAAAAACACAAGAGACAACCTCAAAGATTTCCCAATGTCAAATCTGGAATAATTTGAGCAATAATATAAATAACCATATTATTGGATCACAATAAAACAAATAAATATACATGAATCCACACGGGTATACATAAATGATTAAATAAATAAATGGATAAATAAATAAATAAATAAATAAATAAATAGAAATGGAGGAGAAGAGACAAATATTCCTTACAGAACAATTCTGAGTAATATATGAAGATACCCCCCCATACTCTTGTGAGTGGGCTGGATATAGTGACTTCTTCAAAAGAAGAGTGTGGAAAGGAAGAGTAAATATAACTACAGTGGAGAAAACTCACAGAGGCTGCCTCAATTAAATGATCAAGATTATCATCACCAATGATAGACCATGTTAATATCATGTACTCCCTGATATGATGTAATGAGAAGGGCATTTCACCTCTGGTATTCTTCCTCAAAACCTATAACCCCAGTATAGACATGAAGAAAAGATCAGATGAACCCAAATTGAGGGGCATTCTACAAAATTCTTGACTAGTACTCCACATAACTGTCACAGACTTATAAAATAAGGAAAGATTGAGAAAATGTTACAGACCACAGGAGACTAAGGAGGTATGGTGACTAAATGCAATGTGGTACTCCGGGTTGGATCCTGATATGGAAAAAGAACACAAGAAGGAAAAACTGGCATAACCAAAATGAAAGCATATAGTTTAAAGTGTTGTACCAATGTTAAATTCTTAGTTTTGACATGTGTACATAAGGTGTTATATAAGGTGTTAATGTTAGTGGAAGCTGGATGAACAGTATATAAGAATTCTGTAATATCTTTGCAACTTTCCTATAAAACTAAGATTATTTCAAATTAAAAAAAAAGTTTCCTCATGCCTTCTTGCAGTTGATAACCTCGTTTCATCCTCTAGATTCTGGAAAACATTCATAGTTCTCTATCATTATAATTTTGTCTTCTCTAGAATTTCATAAAAATGGAATCAATAGGTATTATTTTGTATCTGGCTTCTTTCACTTAGCATAACTCTTTGAGATTCATCCACATTATTGTGTGTCTCATTAGAATGCTCATTTTATCATTGAGTAATATTCTATTGCATGCATATACAATTTGTCTTTCCCTTCACCCAGTTGAGAGGACCTGTGTTGCTTTCAGTTTTAGACTATTACATATAAAGCTATTGTGAACTATTTAAGTCTTTGTATAAACATATGTTTTCATTTCTCTTGGGTATATACCATCCACTCTTTTTACTCTAATAGTGCAAGCATTTCAGATGGAAGTCATAGCATAAATATGCTGTAATTCATTCCTTGGTTTTCCTTGTTCATAATCTTAATTACCTTCAAATAAATAAAATTAACTTCAAAATAGCTTAGAAAACCTAGTGTGAACTGTATGAGAGGAGACGTTCTCATTCTCCATAATCATTCCAATTTATAGCAAGAAGTTAGAAAAACAATTTCAAGTATACAATACAGTGTTAACCATAGTAATCATGCTGCTCATTAGATCCTCAGAACTTACTCAAAAGCTTTTTATCTGTGTTTCATTATCAGCTGATATCCTTTCTCAAAATGTTGCAAAGAAAATTATGTAAAGCAGCTCATATGAGTGCACTAAGTATTTAATTATTTGATAAAGCAACACAGCTTTTTCAATGAGGTGATGTATACGCTAATCAACTTGACTGTAGGGAGCATTTCAAAATGTATACAAGGGACTTCCTAGGTGATGCACTGGTTAAGAATCTGCCTGCCAATGCAGGGAACACAGGTTCAAACCCTGCCCCAGGAAGATACCACATGCCACAGAACAACAAAGCCCATGTGCCACAACTATTGAGCATGCGCTCTAGAGCCCGAGTCACAAGTATTGAGCCCATGTGCCACAACTACTGAAGCCCACACACCTAGAGTCCATGCTCTGAAACAAGAGAAGCCACCACAATGAGGAGCCCATGCACCACAATTAAGAGTAGCCCCTGCTCGCTGCAGCTAGACAAAGCCCATGTGCAGCAAGGAAGACCCAACACAGCCAATAAATGAATAAATCAATTTCTTTAAAAAAAAGTATATGTATATCAAAACATCACATGTATACTTTAAATTCATCAGTTACACATCAATAAAGCTGTAAATAACTAATTTATTCTCAGTCTTTTCTAAATCAAACAGTTTGCTTCAGGTTTCTGTAACATTTCTTTCTTTTTTTTATTTATGTTTTTGAGATAAACCAAGTTCAATCACACTGTTTGGTCAGAGTTACTGTGTTTGTGGTCTCCTTTCTGCAGGGCTGCTGAATTGCTGCTCCTCTTGCTTCTGGTGTCTGCCCCCTGGCTGGGTGAGTTTGGTCCAGAGGCTTGCGCAGTTATTCCCTTGATAGCCTGTTTGATTGGTGGCATGGTGATTAGAGCCTGCGCTAAATATTGAGTGGGGCCTCCCACTTGCTCTGTGGTTGTCACTGCCCTGTCAGGGGTGGGATCTTCTTTCTAGTTGTTGGAGTAGAGGCCCCCAGTTCTGTTTCTTAGCTGTGATTCTGATCTATGGTGAGAGGTAGGTGGGATTAGATTACTCCTGCTGAGAGAGAAGCCACTGTGTTTTCCTCCTTTGGAGCTATTCATCTGTGAATGTGCTCTTTTGTGTCCCCTTTCACCTGTTGTTCGGGCTCAAAAAGTGAACTGTTGTTGCCACTGCTCTCAGTCCCGCTTTAACTGTGGGTATGCCAGCAATTGGCCCTGGTGACTCTCAAGGCCTTGTTTTCACTTGGCCACTTGTGCAGGCTCATTGAGGTTATGTTCCAGTACTGGAGTAGTCATGCACCTGGACCCACTGTGGAAGGTATGGAGGCAGCTTGAACTCTAGTCTGGGCCTCTCACATGTGTACATGTCCACAGAGCCCACAGCTGCTAAACCCAGATCTGTCCCAGCTGCAAGAGCACTTGTCCTTTTGGGTGTTTCCCAGGTGTTTAATTTAGGAAGCTGTCAACAGAGGTGTAACACCTCAGTTGACACAGCTGCAAGGAGAGATTTCAGCTCTTCTTCCTTAATTACATAGTCCCTGGGGCTCAGCTGCAATTTCAAACCCTCCTCTGGGCAAATTTTCTAGTGGGGGGAGATATCTGTGCCCTCCTGGGACAGCGGGGAGGATTCCAGCACCCACTGGCATATTTCCTAGTAGAGAGAGGTTTCTGTGTGCTCCCAGGAGAGTGGGGAAGCTTCTTTCACCTGCTGATGGATTTCCTAGTCGGGGGAATTCTCTGCATCTTTCCAAGACAGTGGGGCAGGTCCTGGCACCCACTGGCAGATTTCTATTAGTGAAGGCTATCCGTGCCCTCCTAGGACAGTGGGGCAGTTTCCATACCCATTGACAGATTTCCCAGTTGCAGAAGTTTTCTGTGCCCACCTCAGACAGTGGGGTTGGTCCCAGTACCCACTGGCAGGCTTCCCAGTAGCAAGAGCTATTCATGCACTCCTGGGACAGCAGGGTACATTCCAGCACCCACTGAAAAATTTCCCAGTCGTGGAAGCCATACACACCCTCCCGGGACAGCATGGTCAGGTTCTGGTCCCCAATGGCAGAATTTCTAGTTTCAGCAGGGTTAGGGCCTGGTGTCTGCTTGCAGCCCTGAAAGATTCAGCCAGTGCTGGTCTCTGGAGCCCAGGATGGTGGTGGCAACTCATGCTCACCCCCTGAGCTCCTGTAGGGAGTGTCCTGTTGCCAAGAGCACTCACAGGGAAATAAGCTTTTACGGTGGTCCCGCCCCTCTCCTAGTGTGTCTCCCAACAATGATGGCTTGCCTCTCTGGGGGTCCTGGGCTTCTTCCTAGTACATCCTCAGTTACCACGGCCTAAACACTTCATGCTGTTTCCCTACCTCACCTTGGGCCTCTTCCTGGGACTGAGCTTCAGAGTCTGAGCTTCAGCACCCAACCCCCACCTTCACCAACAGAAGAGTATCTCTGATAGGGGAGCACAGGGTGGTGGACAACCTGTGCAGGTTACTCTCTGTTTTGCCTTCCAGAAACTAGTTGCTGCTTCCCCCTATTAAACTCCAAAACTTCCCCCTCTATCCAGTCTAATTTATCTGCTGGTGATGAGCCTTCCCAAGGTGTGGGAGCTTTTCCTCCTTCACAGATCCCTTCCTGGGATGCAGGCCCCATCCTGATTCCTTCTTTCTTCTTTCTCTTTTTCCTTTTGTCCTACCCTGTTATGTGGAGGTTTTCTTGTTTTTTTCAGAAGTCTGAGGTCTTCTGTTGGCACTCAGTAGCTGTTCTGTGTGGATCATTCTGCTTATAGATGTATTTTCAATGTTTCTGTGGAGGGAAGTGAACTCTGCTTCCTACTCCTCCACCAACTTGATCCCTGTCTCCACATCTTAATTACTTTTCACAACTGATCACCTCCTCACCTCAAGAAGCACTCCTATTATTTGCCTAGTTTTGATGGTTCATGTAATTGGTAAATTGTGATTTGTGTAGTGATTGCTATTTTCCTCTTGATATCTATTTGCTCCCTCTTCCTTATAGAAAACAAAACAAAACAAAACAAAACAAACAAACAAACAAAGAAAAAAAAAAGTACTATACAGGGCGGTAATGTGCCCAAATAGAAGAACATATTTCTGGTCTGTTTTACACACACTTGGTCATGCAATCCATTTTGTTTGACTATTGGGAAGGCTAATTAAAGGAAGCTGACTTAGCCAGAATAAGGACCCTTTTGGCCTTTCCAGTTTTTAGTTATTGTTTGCAAGACTGAAACTTGAGAAGCCACCTTGGACCATACATTGATTCAGCAATGGAAGCCATTCCCTGAGAATAGTGGAGAAGAAAGATGAAAGGAGTTTGTCTCCCGGAAGGCTTTGTACAACTCAATTGTCTTCATCTAGACTTATTTTATGTGGACACTTTGCATTCCTACTTATTTTATGTGGGAGAATAAACACTTGAATTTTTATTCTAGATTTTCCTTTTTTTTAATTGAGATATAATTGTTTACAACGTTCTCTTAGTTTCTGTTGCACAGTGAAGTGAATTAGCTGTATGTATGCATATATGCCCTCTCCCTTCGACCTCCCTCCCAGCCCCCCAGCACACCCATCTAGGTTGCCACAGAGCACCGAGCTGAGCTCCCTGTGCTACACAGCAGGTTACCAATAGCTATCTATTTTACACATGGCAGTGTATATAGGTCAACCCCAATCTCCGAATTCATCCTACGCGCCTCTTCACCTCCTGTGTGGACACATCCATTCTCTACATCTGCCCTGCAAATAGGTTCATCTGTAACATATTTCAAGATTCCACACATATGTGCTGACATACAATATTTGTTTTTCACCTGTTTTACTTCACTCTGTATGACAGACTCTAGATCCATCCATGTCTCCACAATTACCCAATTTCATTCCCTTTTAATACTGAATAATATTCCATTGTATATATGTACCACATCTTCTTTATCCATTCCTCTGTTGATGGACATTTAGGTTGCTTCCATGTCCTGGCTATTGTAAATTTTGATGCAATGAGCATTGTGGTACGTGTAATTTTTGAATTATGGTTTTCACTGGGTATATGCCCAGTAGTGGGATTGCTGGATCATACAGTAGTTTTCAACTTTCAGTTTTTTAAGGAAACTCCACACTGTTCTCCATAGTGGCTGTATCAGTTTACATTCCCACCAAAAGTGTAGGAGGGTCCCTTTTCTCCACACTCTCTCCAGCATTTATTTCTTGTAGATTTTTTGATGATGGAAATTCTGACCAGTGTTCGGTGATACCTCATCATAGTTTTGATCTGCATTTCTCTAATTTTTAGTGATGTTGAGCATCTTTTCATGTACCTCTTGGCCATCTGTTGTCTTCTTTGTAGAAATGTCTACCTAGGCCTTCCACCCATTTTATGATTGGGTTGTATGCTTTTTTGATATTGAGCTACAGAAGCTGTTCCTGTATTTTGGAGATTAACCCCTTGTCAGTTGCTTCATTTCCAAATATTTTCTTGCATTCTCAAAGTTGTCTTCTCACCTCCTTTATGGTTTCCTTTGCTGTGCAAAAGCTTATAAGTTTAAATAGGCCCTACTTATTCATTTTTGTTTTTATTTTTATCACTCTAGTAAGTGGGTCAAAAAGGATTGTGCTGCGATTTATGTCACAGTGTTCTTCTGCTAAGAGTTTATAGCATCTGGTCTTATGTTTACATCTTTAATCCATTCTGAGCTTATTTTTGTATATGGTGTTAGTGTTCTAATTTCATTTTTTTACATGCAGCTGTCCAGTTGTCCCAGCACCACTTATTGAAGAGGCTGTCTTTCTGCATTGTATATTCTTGCCTCCTTTGTCAAAGATTAGTTGACCATAGTTGTGTGGGTTTATCTCTGGACGTTATATTCTGTTCCATTGACCTATATTTCTGTTTTTGTGTCAGTACCATATTGTTTTGATTACTGTAGCCTTCTAGTAGAGTCTGAAGTCAGGGAGTCTGACTCCTCCAGTTCCATTTTAATTTCTAAAGGTTGTTTTAGGTATTCGTGGTCTTTTGTGTTTTCATACAAAATGTAAAATATTTTGTTCTAATTCTGTGGAAAATGCCATTGATGATTTGACAGGGATTGCAATGAATCTGCAGATTGCTTTCAGTAGTACAATCATTTTCACTAGATTGATTCCTTCTGATCCAAGAAGGTGGTATCTCCATCTGTTTGTGTCATCTTTGATTTCTTTCATCAGTGTCTTATAGTTTTCTAAGTACAGGTTTTTTCAACCTTAGGTAGGTTTATTCCTAGCTATTTTATTCTTTTTGTCACAATGGTAATTGGGAGTGTTTCCTTAATTTCTCTTTCTGATTTTTCATTGTTAGTGTATAGGAATGCAAGTGATTTCTGTGCATTAATTTTGTATCCTGCTACTTTACTAAACTCATCAATTAGTGCTAGCAGTTTTCTGGTAGAGTCTTTATGATTTTCTATGTATAATATCATATCATCTGCAAAGAGTGACCATGTTCCTTCTTCCTTTCCAATTTGGATTACTTTCATTTATTTTTCTTCTCTGATTGCCGTGGCTAAGACTTCCAAAACTATGTTGAATAGTAGTGGTGAGAGTGGACACCCTTGTCTTGTTCTTCTTCTTAGAGGGAATTCTTTCAGTTTTTCCCCATTGAGAACAATATTGGCTTTTGGTTTCTCATATATGGCTTTTATTATGTTGAGGTAATTTCCTTCTATGCCAATTTTCTGGAAAGCTTTTATCATAAATGGATGTTGAATTTTGTCAAAAGCTTTTTCTGTATCTGTTGAGATAATCATATGGTTTTTATTCTTCAATTTGTTGATATGATGTATCACGTTGATTGATTTGTGTATTTTGAAGAATCCTTGCATCCCAGGGATAAACCCCACTTGATCATTGTGTATGATTTTTTTTAATATGCTGTTGGAGTCTGTGAGCTAGTATTTTGTTGAGGATTTTTGCATCTATATTCATCAGTGATATTGGTCTGTAATTTTCTTTTTTGTGACATCTTTGCCTGGTTTTGGTATCAGGGTGATGGTGGCCTTGTAGAATGAGTTGGGAGTGTTCCTCCTTCTGCAATATTTTGGAAGAGTTTGAGAAGAATAAGTGTTAGCTCTTCTCTAAATGTTTGATAGAATTTGCCTGTGAATCCATCTGGTCTTGGGCTTTTGTGTGTTGGGAGATTTTTAATCACTGCCTCAATTTCTGTACTTTTGATTGGTCTGTTCATAGTTTCTATTTCTTCCTGGTTCAGTCTTCAAAGATTTCATTTTTCTAAGAATTTATCCATTTCTTCCAAGTTATCCAATTTATTGGCATATAGTTGCTTCTAGTAGTTTCTCATGATCTTTTGTATTTCTGAGGTGTCCGTTGTTACTTCTCCGTTTTTATTTCTAATTATGTTGATTTGCGTCTTCTCCCTTTTTTTCCTGATGAGTCTGCCTAATGGTTAATCAATTTTGTTTATCTTCTCAAAGAACCAGCTTTTAGTTTTATTAATTTTGCTATGGTTTCTTTCCTTTCTTTTTTATTTATTTCTGCTCTGATCTTTATGATTTCTTTCCTTCTGCTCACTTTGGGTTTTTTTTTTTTTTGTTCTTTTTCTAGTTGTTTTAGTTGTAAGGTAACGTTGTTTCTTTGACATTTTTCTTGTTTCTTAAGGTAGGACTGTATTGCTATAAACTTCCCTGTTAGAACTGCTTTTACTGTGTCCCATAGGTTTTGGATTGTTGTGTCTTCATTGTCATTTGCTTCTAGATATTTTTTGATTTCCTCCTTGATTTCTTTAATGATTTCTTGGTTGTTTAATAATGAATTGTTTACCCTCCATGTGTTTGTGTTTTGTGCAGTTTTTTTTTTTTTTCCTGTAATTTATATCTAGTCTCATGGCGTTGTGGTCTGAGAAGATGCTTGATATGATTTCAATTTTCTTGAATTTGCCAAGGTTTGATTTGTGGCCCAAGATGTGATCTATCCTGGAAAATGTTCCGTGTGTTCTTGAGAATAAAGTTTATTCTGTCGTTTTTGGATGGAATGTCCTATAAATATCAATGAAGTCGAGATGGTCTAATGTGTCATTTAAAGCTTGTGTGTCTTTATTTATTTTCTGTTTGGATGATCTGTCCATTGATGTAAGTGAGGTGTTCAGGTCTCACACTATGATTGTGTTTCTGTCGATTTCCCCTTTGATAGTTGTTAGCCTTTGCCTTATGTATTGAGTTGCTCCTATGTTGGAGGCATAAATATTTACCATTGTGATATGTTCTTCTTGGATGGATCCCTTGATCATTATGGAGTGTCCTTCCTTGTCTATTGTAATCGTCTTTACTTTAAAGTCTAATATGTTTGATATGAGAATTGCTACTCCAGCTTTCTTTTGACTTCCATTTGCATGGGATATCTTTTTCCATCCCTTTACTTTCAGTCTATATGTATCCCTTGGTCTGAAGTGGGTTTCTTGTAGGCAGCATATAGAAGGGTCTTGTTTTTGTATCCATTCAGCTAGTCTGTGTGTTTTGTTTGGAACACTTAATCCATTTACATTTAAGGTGATTATTGACACTTTTGTTTCTATTACCATTTTCTTAATTGTTTTGGGTTTTTATTTGTAGATATTTTCCTTTTCTTGTGTTCCCTAGTTAGAGGAGTTCCTTAAGCACTTGTTGTAAGGCTGGTTTGGTGGTGCTGAATTCTCTTAATTTTTGCTTGTCTGGAAAGCTTTTGATTTCTCCATCGAATCTCAATGAGATTCTTGCTGGGTTCAGTATTCTTGGCTGTAGGTTTCTGTCTTTCAGGACTTTCAGTATATCCTGCCATTCCCTTCTGGCCTGCAGAGTTTCTGTAGAAAGGTCAGCTGTTATCCTTATGGGTTCTCCTTTATATATTATTCTTGCTTTTCTCTTGATGCTTTTAATATTTTTCTTTGTTTTTAATTGTCATTAGTTTGATTAATATGTGCCATGGTGTATTTGTCCTTGAGTTTATTTTGTATGGGACTCTCTGCACTTCTTGGTCTTGGTTAATTATTTCCTTTCCCATGTTAGGGAAGTTTTCCACTATAACTGCTTCAAATATTTTTCAAACCCTTTATTTTTCTCTTCTTCCTCTTGGATGCCTATAATCTGAATATTAGTATGCTTAATGTTATCACTGAGGTCTCTGAGACTGTCTTCTATTCTTTTTATCCTTTTTTCTTTTTCCTGCTCTTTGGCTATTATTTCCCCTATTCTATCTTCCAACTCATTCATTCTTCTGCCTCAGTCATTCTGCTGGTTATAGCATCTAGAGTATTTTTAATTTCAGTTATTTTGTTATCCATTGCTGTTTGTTTTTCTGAGTTCTTATGAACTGTTTCTTGTACTTTCTCTATTTTGTTATCAAGACTTTGTATCATTTTTACTATCATTACTCTGAATTCTTTTCAGGCATTTTTCCTATTTCCTCTTCCTTTATTTGGTCTTTTGGGTTTTTTCCCTGCTCCTTTGCCTGCATGGTGTTTCTTTGTTTCCTCATGGTAGCCCAAACTTTTGGAGTTGCTTGTCCTGGTGATAGAGGTGTTTATACAAGACTGTCCAAACCTCAGACTAATATCTGAGTGTTGGGTTAAACATATACTAAGCCTAGGAAACCCATACATGTATAAGACACACAGTTACTCAATCCATTAGGACATAAGACTCTGGAAAGACCTGACAGAAGAACCCCAGTATGCTATCAGATATTCAAAGAGAAACCCAACAGAAATTGACGATCAAATCAGAGCAAAACAGAAACAAAAATACAAACAAATAACACCTTACACATACAAACACCATTCCAGGGAGATTTTGTAACCTAGAATCAAATATAAAAAAAGTGCTAGGGTACCACCAGACAGAATAGAGATTCTCAGAATGAAATTAGACAATTGTACTAAGAACTAAGATAAAGACAAAAACCTAATATTAAATACCAAGGTGGTGCGTCATCTGGAGAATAGAACAAGGAGTCTGAGCAGATCGATAGTGTTTCTTATAAGTATGCTAAGATAAAATAAACTAAAAATGGATGGAAGACAGGGGAACAGAAGAGTGTACTGTGATTGGAAATATGCAAATAAAAAGTAAGGAATAGAAATGTATAAAAGATAGGGATGAAAGGAAGGTATGAGAGATATATTGTCCATACTACCAAAAACTTAGCTAGAAATAGAAGTATATAAAATGGCAAAAAATTAAACAATAGAATAAAAAATAGAATTAAAAAAGTGTTATAAAACTTGTAGATCCCTTATGACTAAGATAGTAATTAAAAAAGCAAAAACAAAAATATCCAGAACTGATCCCAGAATGACCAATTCAATAGAATTGGTACTAATATTTCTGTTTCTTAGAGTCTCAGCTGTAAGTCTCCTTCTGCTTGCCTTTGCCTTTTTTGTATTATTCTGTGACCAGCAGAGCGTCCTTTATTGTTCATCTGTAAGTGTTAGTGTGTGGCGAGGGAGAGGGTACAATAGTGGCTCCTTCCCCTGGGAGTGAGTGAGCAGTGGCACACTGTTGTTTCAGTCAGACTTGGAGGTGCCTGCTGCAGAGGGCCACTGGTGGCTCACGTGTAAACAGAAAATCTCAGAGTTGGGCATCTCTCAGTTTTTTTTTTTCTCAGCAGCCTCTCTGCTGCTGAAGTTCCAAGTGGTTTTAATCTAGCCCCACCCAAGGGCCTGTGGGTCCCTATTACTCCTGAGTGACCTAGATGGCTCTGCTGCCTGCTGCAGGTACTGAAAGAGAGAGGCTATTCCCATGGCTCCTTCACCCTGCCCGTGAGTCTGCAGCATCCAGCTGTCATCATGGCCGGGCAGCTCTCAGGGGCTGGCACTCCTCACCGTGGACCTCTTCCCTCCTATCCTCTCAGTCCATCACCTTTCTGGCAACAATTTTTCTCACCCTGAACCAGCTCTCCAGTTCCCACGCTCCCACTCCTGGACCCTCTGTTCAGCTGTGAATTGACATCTCAGTCTGGGAACACTAAGCTGCCGTCTGGACCCTCTATATTTTTCTCACTCCCTCCCATCTGTCACAGCTCTGCAGTTTCACCCTCTTTGAGCCATTGGAGATGCCTCCCTACCAGTTATGTTGAGATCCTTATGGTCCTTTCTGGTGTCCAAGGCCATCTGCTGGTGTTCAGTTGGTTCTCTGTGGGAATTATTGCATCTTTTGGTGCATTCCCAATGCATCTGTGGAGAGGGATGCATTCCACATCCCTCTACTTCACTGCCATCTTTCTCTCTGCCCCTGGACATCTACTTATAAAAGAATTAAATTAAAACATTCCCTAACACCATACAAAAAAAGATAAACTCAAAATGGATCAAAAACCTCAATGCAAGACCTGACACTATAAAACTTTTAGAGGAAAACAATAGCAGAACACTCTGACATAAATGACAGCAAGATCCTTTTGACCCATCCCCTAGAGTAAAGGACACAAAAACAAAAATAAACAAATGGCACCTAATGAAACTTAAAAGTTTTTGCACAACAAAGGAAATCATAAATATGATGAAAAGAGAATGCTTCTAATGGGAGAAAATATTTACAAATGAAGCAACTGACAAAGAATTATTCCCCAAAATATACAAGCAGCTCATGCAGCTCAATATAAAAAACACAAACAACCCCATCTAAAAATGGGCAGAAGACCTAAACAGACATTTCTCCAGAGAAGATATACAGATGGCCAACAAGCACATGAAAAGATGCTCAATATCATTAATAATTAGAGAAATGCAAATCAAAACCACAAGGAGGTATCACCTCACACCAGTCAGAATGGCCATCATCAAAAAATTTAGGAACAATAAATGCTGGAGAGGGTGTGGAGAAAAGGGAACCCTCTGGCACTGTTGGTGGAAATGTAAAGTGATACAGCCATTATGGAAAACAGCATGTAGATTCTTTAGAAAATTAAAAATAGAACTACTGTTTGACATAGTATTCCCACTACTGGACATATACCGAGAGAAAACCATAATTCAAAAGAAACATGAACACCCAACGTTCATTTCAGTACTATTTTTAATAGCAGAGACATGGAATCATCGTCAGATGAATAGATAAAGAAGATGTGGCACACATATACAATGGGATATTACTCAGCCATAAAAAGGAATGGGATTGAGTTATTTGTAGCGAGGTGGATGGACCTAGAGTCTGTCATGCTGTGTGAAGTATGTCAGAAAGAGAAAAATAATACCATATGCTAGCATGTATATATGGAATCTAAGAAAATGGTACTGTTGAATTCAATTGTAGGGGAAGAATAAGATGCAGATGTAGAGAACAGACTTGAGGACATGGAGGGGGGAAGGATAAGCTGGAACAAAGTGAAAGAGTAGCATTGACATTTATACACTACCAAATGTAAGATAGATAGCTAGTGGGAAGCAACTGAATAACACAGGGAGATCAACTCGATGATTGATGATGACCTAGAAGTGTGCAATAGGGAATGTGGGAGGGAGGCTCAAAAGGGAAGACATATGGGGATATATGCATAAATACAGCTGATTCTCTTTGTTATACAGTGCCAACTAGCACAACAGTGTAAAGCAATTGTACTCCAATAAAGATAAAAAAAAAATGTTCATTTCAGAAGTATTTACAATAGCCAGGACATGGAAGCAACCTAAAGGTCCCACAACAGTAAATGGATAAGGAAGATGTGGCACATATATTCAATATAATATTACTCAGCCATAAAAAGGAATTAAATTGAGTTATTTGTAGTGAGGTTGATGGACCTAGACTCTGTCATACAGAGGGAATTAAGTCAGTTTCATTGATTTTTCCTGTTGTTTTATTCATTTCTATTTCATTCACTTGTGCTTGGATTTTTATGATTTCTTTCTTTCTAGTAATTTTGGGTTTTGTTTGTTGTCTCATTGTTTTACATAGAAATTTAGGTTATTCATTCAAGAATTTTTCTTGTTTCTCAAGGTAGGATGTAATTGCTATAAATTTTTCTCTTAGAACCGCTTTTGCTGCTTCCTATAAGTTTTGCAGTCATGTTTTCATTGACATTTGTTTGTGTTTGTGTTTATATATTTTACAGTTTTTTCTTGTAATTGATTTCATGTAATTGATTTCTCATCTCATAGTGTGTGGTCAGAAAAGTTGCTTGATATGATTTCAATTCTCTTAAATTGACTGTGGCTTGATATTTTTATCCAAGAGGAGATCTATCCTGGGGAATGTTCCATGTGCACTTGAGAAGAATGTATTCTGCTGCTTTTGGATGGAATATATTATAAATATCAATTAAGTCTGTATTGTCTATTGTATTATTTAAAGCTTGTGTTTCCTTATTTATTTTCTATTTGCAAGATATCTCCATTGGTGTAGTGAGATGTTAAAATTCCCTACCATTATGATGTTGGTGTCAATTTCCTTTTTTATGGCTCTTACCATTTGCCTTATGTTGAGGTGCTCTTATGCTGGGTGCATAAATATTTACAATTGTGATATCTTCTTCTTGGATTGGTCCCTTGATCATTACGTAGTGTCCTTCCCTGTCTTTTATAATCGTCTTTAAAGTCCATTTTTTCTGATATGAGTATTGCTACTCCAATTTTCTTTCATTTTCACTTGTATGGAATATCTTTTTCCCACCCCCTCACATTCAGTCTGTATGTGTCCCTGTGTCTGAAGTGGGTCCCTTGTAGACAGCATATATATGGTCTTTTGTTTGTATCCATTCATCCAGTCTATGTATTTTGGTTGGAACATTTAATCCATTCACATTTAAAGCATATATTGATATTTATGTTTATATTACCATTTTCTGTTTGGGGTTTGTTTTTGTGGATCTTTCCTTCTCTTGGGTTTCCCATCTAGTAGTTTCTTTAGCATTTGTTGTAAAGCTGGTTTGGTGGTGCTGAATTCTCTTAGATGTTGCTTGTCTGTAAAGCTTTTCATTTCTCTGTCAAATATGAATGATAGCCTTGCTGGGTAGAGTAATATTGGTTGTAGGTTTTTCCCTTTCATCACATTAAATATATCTTGCCACTTTCTTCTGGCTTACAGAGTTTTCGCTGAAAAATCAGTAACCTTTCAGATGTTCTCTTGTATGTTACTTTTTGCTTCCCTCTTGCTGCTTTTAATATTTTTCTTTGAATTTAATTTTTGTTAGTCTTATTAATATGTGTCTTGGCAGGTTTCTCTTTGGGTTTATCCTGTATGGGACTCTCTGCACTTCCTGAACTTGGGTTGCTCTTTCCTTTCCCTTGGTAGTGAAGTTTTCAATTATAATCTCTTCAAATATTTTCTCAGCCCCTTTCTCTTTCTCTTCTTCTGGGACACCTAAAATTTGAATGCTAGTGCATTTATTGTTGTCCCAATGGTCTCTGAGACTGTGCCCTTATTTCTTTTCTTTCTTTTTTCTTTATTCTGTTACTTGGCCATTATTTCTACCATTCTATCTCCCAGCTCACTTATTCATTCTTCTGTCTCAGTTATTATGCTATTGATTCCTTCTAGTGTATTTATCATTTCAGTTATTGTGTTGTTCATGACTCTTTGTTCTTTATTTCTTCTAGGTCCTTATTAAACATTTCTTGTAGTTTCTTGATTCATACCTCCATTCTATTTCTGAGATTTTGGATAATCTACTCTCATTACTCTGAATTCTTTTTCAGGTAGGTTGCCTATTTCCTCTTCATTTATTTGATCTTGTAGGTTTTTACTTCACTCCTTATTCTGTTCCTGTCTTGCTGGTGGTTTGGCCTGAGGTGTCCAGCACTGGAGTTTGCAGGTAATTGGTTGGAGTCAGGTCTTGATGCCTAGCTGAAGACCTCTATCTAGGAGATCTCACACTGATTAATATTCCTTGGGGCCTGAATTTCTCTCTTAATCTAGCAGCTTGGACTCAGTGCTCCCACCACAGGAGCTCAGGCCTGACCCTTGTCCTGGGAACCAAGATGCCACAAGCCACATGACATGGCAAAAACAAAAACAACAACAACAAACAGAAAAGAGCAGAAGAGTAACAAAGAATAAAAATAAATTAAAATTAGAAATATAAAAAATATTATAGGAATAACAATAAAAATGAAACAAATCAGAACCACAATAGCAAAAAAATACAAAATAAAATAAATTTAAAAATACAAAATGAAAAGATTAGAATAAAAATAATAAAATAAAAAGAAAAAATAAAGAAAAATTAAAAGTAAAAATAAACAGGTAAAAGATCAAAAAATTAAAAAATAAAAATATGAAAAATTCCCTGGTGTCTCTTCTATCAGTGTCTTTACCCCCATAGTGAACTACAGCCAAACCCTACCTCCCCAGTAGGCCTCCAAGTACTCTATGTAGGTCTCTGCACCCACTGTATCAGCTCCAATTCTGCATGTGTTCCTCTCACCAGCATCTGTTCATGATGCTGGCCCAGAGCACAGGAGACCATGCAGGCCAGCTAGGGCACAGGCCTACACAGGTGTGCCTGTAGGTGCCAGCATAGATGGAAGAGGCCTTGGAGGGCAGTGCCATTTGGCCTGCTTGAACCTGTGAATCCCTCAGAGCATTTGATGTGGCTGGGCTGGGGCCCAGAACACATGCAGCCAGAGCAGCATTTGGCGGGGACAGGGCTCAGGCCCAGGGCCCACTCAGCCAGAAAAGGCTTTGTCAGGGCAGCATGCCAGCTGTCAGGAGCCTCATGACCCATGGAGTCTTGGGGAGATTACAGTGTGTGGCCAGTGGAGACCTTGTCAAGGTCAGTATTCAGGACCCCAGCAGGGCTTGAAAGGGCAGCGGAGACACTGACTGTGTTCCCCTCTGATCCCCCAAATCCCTAAAGGTCCTTCTTAATCCCTGCTCATTCCATTGCTGTGAGTGGGCCCCTCTGAGCATGGGAACAGCTCCTCTCCCCAAACCCCCCCCCATGGGTGCCAGTCCCATCCTGCCTCTATTTTTGTTCAATCCCTCCTTCCCACCCACATCCTGCCTGGTTGCTCAAGGGTTCCCCCTGTCCCCTTAGGTGTCCAAGGTCCCCCAACAGAACCTAGTGGGTTCCTTACATGTGAGGAGATGCAAATTCCACATCCTCCAACTCTGCCATCTTATTCTATATTTTCTGTTATATGCACATGAATTTAATCCAATGGATAAATCCATTTACTCTATTTCCATCATATTTTATACCAATAATAATTTATGCTAAAAAGCTTTTTTATTACAAAGCAAATGGCCTTTACAAGTACTAAGCTTTACATACAACCTAATATGAATAAATAAATTCAGGTAAAAATGTCTTCAATTTCCCTATATTTTGCTCTAGGTTTTCTCCTTATCTACACTTATCATTCTTTTTATCTCCTGTTTCAATGGAAAAAAATATCCTAACACTTTTCCAATTATAACATTGTCATTTGTGCTCCTATTCTTTCTTCTAATTATTATTTCTCTCTTTTTCTATTTTCATTCTCTCAATAATCATTGACTTCTTTCCCTTGTCCTAAAATATATATACCCACTTGTCACATTTTTTCCAAAACTTACTTTCCCCAACCCCATCTCTTTCTCATGCTGCTTCACCTGTATTCTTCTCCTAATGCCAAACTTTCTGAAGGAGCATTCTATTCTCACTGCTTCTGCTTCCTTACTATTAACTAACTCCTCAATTTCCTGCACTCTACCTCTATTCCATATTTTTAAAAACTGACCTCTTAAGATAACAATTGACTTTTTAATTATTATTTCCATAGCATTTTCTCAATGGAAATGCTTACCTTACTCAGTTTCTCTATAGCATTTTATATGTTAACTATTACCTCTTCTTTTGGAACACTGCCCTTGGTTGAGGATACTGCAATATCTTGGTTTATTTACTTCTTAGATTGTTCCTTCTAAAACTTCTTCAGTGTCTTTTCTATAACCTCTTCACTGGCTATCTCTTGTTCCCTTCCCATCTTCTCAGCTTATCTTTTGCTACAGCTACTGCTTTGGCACGTAGTTTAATGAAGGTGTAAACGGATAGCACATTGCTTTAGCTAAACAAACTGTCTCTTGATCTCTTTTTAGAGGCATCACACTTTACTAATGCCTGTAAAAAGCAGAACTATAAAAACCTAACGATTATCACACATGGACACAAAAGAAAGTTAGAAGTGCAAGGGACATCCTATGACCATCAGAAATTGGTAGATAAATGTTCTCATTTCCTGTCCTTTGGGAGGGCAATTTTGCGTAACTCCACAGAAGATTCTGATGGACATGAGCCTCAGTCCAGAACATGAAGGACCATTTTGAAATGATCCTTGAATTGGTTTCCTCCCTTTCACTGTTATTATCGAACATGTGATTCTCCTCATTCCTGGGATTTACTTCTCAAAATAAATACCTGCATGAAAGACTTTTTCTAATTCTGTGTTTTGTGGGGCAACCCAGGTAAAGCCATATTTTAATCTCCACTTTTTACAATTATAATTATTTATTTCAGCTTTATTAAAGAATAATTGACATATAACAATGTGTAAGTTTTATGGGTACAACGTGGTGATCTGTAACATATTTATATGGAAAAATCTTTACCACAGTAAGGCTAGTTAACACCTGCATCAACTCACATAATTAGCATTTCTGTTTTGTGGTGAGAACATTTAAGATCAATTCTTTTAGCAACTTTCAATTATATAATAAACTATTATTAAATATAGTCATCATGTTCTATGGTAGACCCACAAGCTCATTCATCTTATAAGTGATATTTTGTACGCTTTGACTGACATGCCCCCATTTCCCCCACCACCACCCCTGCAGCCCCTGGCAATTACCATTCTACTTTCTGTTTCTGAGTTAGGCTTTTTAAAATTCCACCTATGTTATGTTATGTGGTATTTGTCTCCCTCTGTCTGATTTATTTTATTTAGCATAATGCCCTTAAGCTTTATCCATGTTGTCACAAATGACAGGATTTCCTTCTTTCTCATAACTGAATAATATTCCATTGAATATGTATATATATACCACATCACCTTTAGCCATACTTGGTTCCATATCTTGGCTATTATGAATAATAGTGCAATCAACATGGTGATATGGATATCTCTTTGAGACCCTGATTTAAATTTTTGGATACATATCAAAAAGTGGGATTCCTGAATCTTATAGTAGTTCTATTTTTAATTTTTGAGAAACATTCATAGTGTTTTCCATAATGGTTGTGCCAATTTACATTCCCACTAACAGCTTAGAATGTTCCCTTTATGCCACATCCTCACCAACAGTTGCCATTTATCTCTTGACTTTTTGATAACAGCCATTCTAATAGGTGTGAGGTGATATCTCATTGTGGATTTGATTTGCTTTGCCCTGATTACTGATGATGTCAAACATCTATTCATGAACTTGTTGGCCATTCCTATATCTTCTTTTAAAAAAAATGTCTATTCAATTTCTTTTTGTTCATTTTGTAATAACTTTTTTTTTGGCTCTTGAGTTGTATGAGTTTTTTATGATTTTTAATATTAACTTTTCAGATATATGTAAATATTTTCTTTCATTTGATAGGTTGCCTTTTCATTTTGTTGACTGTTTCTTTTGCTGTGCAGAAGCTTTTTAGTTTGATATAGTGCTCCTTGTTTATTTTTGCATTTGTTGATTATGTTTTAAGTTTCAAAAACAAATAAAATCATTACCAGACCAATGTTAAGAAGTTTTTTCAATTATGTTTCCTTGTATGAGTTTTTATGTTTTCAGATCTTACACTTAAATATTTAATCCTTTTCAAGTTAATTTTCATGAGTGATTTAAGATATGGGTTCAATTTCATTCTTTTGCACATGGCTTTCCAGTTTTCCCAGCACCATTATTAAAGAAAATATCCCTTTCCCATTGAATATTCTTGGCTACTTTGTCTAATATTATTTGACCTTATATACTTATGTTTATTTTTGGTGTTTTGACTCTGTTATAGTTGTTTATGTGTCTATTTTTTTGCAGAACCATTCTGTTTTAATATCTATAGCTTTTTAATATAGTTTGAAATCATGAAGAGTGATGCATGTGGTTTTGTTCTTCCATCACATGATTCCTTTGGCTACTTGGGGTCTTTTGTTGTCCATATGAGTTTTAGGATTGTTTTTTCCTATTTATTTGAAAAATATAGGGATCTTATTGTATCTGAAGTACGCTTTGTGTAATACAAATATTTTAACAATGTTACGACTTCCAGTTTCTGAACACAGGATGTCTTTACATTTATGTGTGTCCTCTTCAATTTATTTCATCAAAGTGTTATACTTTCTAGTGAATATATCATTCACCTTCTTGGTTAAATTTATTCCTAAGTATTTTGTTGTTTTTGATATTAATATGAATGGGTTATTTTCAGATAATTTGTTGTTAGTGCATTTAAACTAATTTCTGTGTGTTGATATTGTAACCTACAATTTTCTGTACTCAGTGATTTGTTCTTACAAGTTTTTGGTGGAATGTCTAGGATTTTCAGCATATATCACCTGCAAACACAGACAATTTTACATCTTCTTTTCCTGTTTGTATTCCCTTTTTTATCTTTCTTGCCTTATTACTCTGCATAGGACTTCCAGTATTATGTTGAATAGGATTGGTGAGAGTGGCACCCTTTTTATTTGTTCCTGATTTTAAAGAAAAAATATTTCAAATATTTACCATTTAGTATTATGATAGCTGTGAGCTTCTCATAATTGGCATTTAATATGTTGAATCAAGTTTTTTCTAAACACAATTTGAACTTTTTATCATGAAATGATGTTGAATTTTATTAAATGCTTTTTCTGGATCTATTTAGATAATCATATGATTTTTATTCTTCGTTATTTTAATGTGATGTACCACATTTTTTATTTGTCTATGTGGAACCACACTTGCATCCCAGAGGTAAACTCCATTTGACCATAATGTATGTTCCTTTTAGTATGCTATTGAATTAAGTTTGCTAATATTTTGCTCTGAATTTTTGAATCTATATTTATTAGAGTGATTGGAATGTAGTTTTTGTTTTTGTTTTTTTTCTCTCTTTTAGTGCCCTATCTGGCTTTGTTATCAGGCTATTGTTGGCCTCATAAAATGAGCTTGAAAATTTTCTCTCCTTTTCATGTTTTTCAAACAGTTATAAAAGGATTGGAGTTAATTCTTCTTTAAATATTTAGTTGATTTCAGCAGTGAAAACATCTGGCCCTGAGTTTTCCTGTATTGATAAGTTTTTGATTATTGATTCAATCTTTTTACTTGTAATTGGTTTGTTCAGATTTTATATTACCTTTTCATTCACTCTCAGTAGGTAGTATGTTTCCAAAAATTTATACACTTCTTCTGAGTTGTCTAATTTGTGCTTAATTGTTTGTAGCTCTGTAATGGTCTTGTATTTTTACTGTATCAGTTGTAATGTCTTATCTTTAATTTCTTATTTTATTTCTGTCTTCTTTATTTTGTTCTTAGTCTAGCTAAAAAATTTGTCAGTTTTGTTTATCTTTTAAAAAAATAGTTGGTAATTTTGATTATCTGTTCTGTTTTTTCTCATCTCTATGTTGTTTATTTCTGCACTGACCTTTGTTATTTTCTTCCTTCTAACTTTGGGCTTAGGGTTCTTTTTTTCTAGTTCCTTGAGGTTTAAATTTAGGTTATTTGAGAATTTATTTGTCTTATTGTAGATGCTTATTGCTATAAAGTTTTCTCTTAAATTGTACTCTCCATTCCATAATTTTGATGGGTTGTGTTTTATTTCAGTTTTTCTCAAGATACTTTTTAAATTTCCCTTTTGCTTTATTCTTTGAACCTTTGGTTGTTCAAGAGCATGTTGTTTAATTTCCACATATTTGTAAGGTTTCCAATTTGTTTTCCTGTTATTGATTTCTATTCTTTTACCATTGTGGTCTGAAAGATACTTCTTACAATTTCAATTTTCTTAAATTTACTAAGACTTTTTTTGTGACCTGTAATATGATCTATCCTGGAGAATGTTCATTGTGAATTTGAGAAGAATGTATATATATATATATATATGTATATATATATATATATACACACACACATATACATATACATATATATATGTGCTATTGCATGTAATACTCTCTATTTATTTGTTAGGTCCATTTTGTATAAAGTATAGTCAAGTCTAACATTTCATTATTGATTTTCTAGCTGAATGATCTATCCCTTGTTGAAAGTGGAGTATTGAAGTTTCTTGCTATTGTTGTATTGTTGTGTATTTTTCTTGTTAATACAGTTAGTATTTGTTTAATATACTTACTTGCTCTGATATTGGTTGTATATATATATTTATGATTGGCACATATTTTTGATGAATTAATCATTACCCATTATCAATTTACTCTTTATCATTGTTATGACATAATTTGGCTTAAAGGCTTAAATTCTGTTTTGCCTAATGTAGATGTAACTACTCCTATTCTCTCTTGGTTTCCATCTTCATGGAATATATTTTTGCATCATTTTGTTTTGACCTTTCATGCAGTCTTAAAACTAAAGTGAATCTCTTGTAGGCAGCATTCAATTGGGTCTTGCTTTTTTGTCTATCCAGCCACTCTATGCCTTGTGATTGGAGGATTTAATCCATTTACATCAAAAGAATAAAATTTTATGACCCTGTTGGAGACAAACTTGGACACACTACCATGTTCACACTATTATTTTGGGGAAAAAAGGGTAAGATATTTCTAAACAACACATCTTAATAAGCAAAATGTCTTAAATAAAATCATTTTTAATGATTGCACCTAATGTTAAGACACCTGTACTAAGATATTTTTCAATAAACTTCTTTCAATTAATTTTTATTTGCCTATTTTTTTAAAAAAAAGTAGAAAAGTCCCTTAATAAAACTCTTCACTTTGAACCTGGCTTTGGTATATAATTGAAGTTGTTAGAAGAAAGTGCATATATGTTTTAAATGATATTTGTAGCCAGCAAATCTAGACAGGAAATTAAGTAGTAAACTCACTGACAAGATGAACAAATACACAGGAGCTTTTTCCTGTAATTTCTACGCTCGTGGCTCTGTAACCACTGTTTGAACATGGTATAAACTTCTTTGCAGTCTTCAGTGACCATTTCTATGTCCAAACCTCAGAGGACAAAATGTGAAACTGAAATCTGGTCCTCTCTTGATTCAATGTGTAAATGAGGAGTAATATTGGTTTAGAGAATTACAAAGAAATGAGAATTCACCCAAGTGGATCCAAGTTGTGTTCCCACTTAGCACAGCAGTTTTCTCACCCCTGCAATGAGAAAAACCCAAACATAGATAGTTAGCAGTATACTTTGAAGTGGAGTCACATTTGGAAATTTTTCGCTAAAATGTTTGTTCAATGTTTCCCAAAGCACTAAGTTAGTTTGGTGTAGAGAAAAATAGGAAATCAAAAATTCTGGAGGTTTATTATTACTACAAATTCAGGAAAATAATGCTTATACACATTTTTCTACTTCAATTTTATCTGCATTCTTATGCTTTTCTCTTGCTGCTTACTCATACTTTCTTATTGTCTACATATTTCTTAATAAATTATAATAACAAACATGCATTGACTGCTTTAATACTTTGCATACTTTGTTCAATTTCTCTAATCTAGGAGAAAAATAAATGGAGAGAAATGTTAATTAGTGAATTGAAACAAAGTATAAAGACTTGCAAACACTTGGTTTTGCAATTTGGCAACATTGCTGAATTTACTGTCATTACATGATGAATTATGCAGAACACAGAATAGCATAGGGGTTTAAGAGCTTAAACTGGTCCAAACCTATCTGGATTTAAAATCTGACTATACCATTTACCAAATGAGTAAACTTGGGTTAGTTGTTATTCTTTTTGTTTTTTTCTTGCTTTTTTAATATGTAAAATGGAGATGATGAAAATCATAGAAATATAGGGTTTTTGCAAAAATTAAATGAGTTGTCTGATTCCACTTGGAACTTTCCCTAACATATAATGCTTGCTTAATTAGAATTAGGCCTTATAATGTTTTGGTTTAGTTTAATTTCTGTATGATCCAGTTAGGTGTGCATGATTCCCTAGCTACATAACCCTGTGCAAATTTCAGTTAAGCTGCATTGCAGATGGATATTGCTAATTGTGTGGCACTCTAAATACCATCAATAAAGGTCATGGAAAAATCAGTGAAACTCCAATTTTGCTATTAAAAAGAAACTGTCCTGATAATGTGCCTTCATTGTTTTTGTATGCAAAGGGTGATTCTTCAGTAAAATCTTGGTTATTGAAATTCTATTATAATTTCAAAACCCTGGAGAACATTTGATTACTTCTTTGCATCTGATTTCTAGTACTAAAGTTCATTCTACAATGTTAAAATATATTTTAATAGAGAGGGGATTACATATACTGTCAGAGAAACATTTGACAATCTTTCTAGCTAAAAGTTGTACTCACTGTATGATAAACTCTTCATTTTCAAGTTGCTCTCAACTTCTCTTGGAACTTCTCTATTTTTTCCCTAGAATTCACAGATTTAAAAGATAATACACACTTTCTTTTAATGGTAGTAAAATATTAAGTAGATTATGATATTATTTCTACAAACCAACACTGTAAGTCTTGGAAATAATAGAAATAGTAAATTCAGAAGAAAGAAAGGAAAATGTAAAAAAGCAGTCATAAATTTACCAAGTTTTATTCCTTGGAGAGTAAGTGAGAGCTATAGAGAAATCCACGTATAAGTATTCTAAATGATATCCTTCACTATCTTTACTCTGATATTTCATCAAGTGTCTAGGACCTCACTATTTTAAATCCTGGTCACCGGCTATTATTATGCTTGCCATACAGAGATCTGCATTGTTGTATACTACCTATATCTTCCATTTTCTCTTTGAAAATTACCTCATCAAATCCCCACTCTGAAGTACATGAAAATATGTTAAAGATTTTTAGCCATAGAGGAAATGCAAAACTCTGAGACACCACCCTATAGCTATTATAATGGCAAAACAAAATTGATAAAACCATAAACTGGAGAGGATGCTGAATAACAGGAAAACTCATTCATTGCTAGTGGGAATACCAAATGGTATAGCCTTGCAGGAGAAAATTTGACAGTTTCTTATTTAATTAAACATGTACTTGCCATGTGACCCAGTAACCCCATCCATTCTATATACTCTACTGAAATGAAAACTTATGTTCAAGCAAAAACCCACATATGAATGCCTATAGCAGAAATTTCATGGTTGCCAAAATGTGTAAACAACCCAAATGTTATTCAGTGGGTGAATGGATAAACTGGTACATCCATACAACAAAATACTATATAGCAATATGAGGTAATGAACAATTGATACATGGAACAATGTGGATGAATCTCAAAGGCCATAATGCTGAGTGAAAGAAGCCAGTCCCAAAAGATTACATACTGTATGATTCTATTAACATGACATTCTCAAAACAACAAAATTATGGTGATGGAGAGCACATTAGTGGTTGCCAAGGATTAGTAATAGAAAGTATGGTGTCATTATAAAGGGAAAGCATGAGATGGTTTTGGGGGTGATGGAACTGTCTATCCTAATTGTGGCGGTGGTAAGCAAATCTATGTATTTGTTAAAATTCATAGGACTATACACCATCAGAAAAAAATAAATTTTACTGTATGATAACTTAAAAAATAAAGTGGTAATAAAAAATATCCCACTATGTAGTGGCTTGCATTCACATTGTACCAGGAAAAAATTCTTCTAAAAACTTTTGTTTCCCATAACTAAATCTATATTCAGCTATGGATAATTACTTGGTAAATTTTTTGACCTCTCAAATTTCATCTTAATTTTAAAATAAGTCCCTCACATAAAATAATACATTCATAAATACAATATTTAAGTGAGATAGTGCTTCTCCCATAGAAGAAACAAACTGACCTTGAAGACTTCACGAATAACTCATGCTAGAATAGCTTGAAGCCTAAAAAGTCTTCACACTTTCTGCTTGCTTTTTAATAATTGCTTCCATAGATTGTCATTGTTTGGCCAATTTCTACAAATACCCATCTCTTGATGAAGCCTTCTCCTGTATCCTAGGCTGCCATGGAACCTGGAACTATAAAATGAATAGTTTTCCAGTGTTCCCAATTTTTCCAGTGAAAAAAATGTGAACCATAACTTGAAATGTTTACTCATCTTCCTTAAGACATACAAGGACTAATCCTACCATGTCACATATCCCCTTTATCTCAGTCCCCATCAGAACCACAGACTTTCCATACTGCTCCGAAACTATCCCCATACTGCTCTCTGTATATCCCCTAAATTGACTCAAACTCACATTCTTCTGGGCTTTATTATTATGCTCTCTGAAATACTTTTTGATCAACACCTCCCTTATTAACCCACAATCTCATTTTTAAATGTTCTTCTCCTTTTGCTGATCTAGTTGAATCCTGTTACTTGAAGAAACTCCCCTCTCCCTCCACAGACTTATCATGTGGGGCCTTTTTTCCCTTTTTCTCTCCATTTTGCTTGGGGCCTAAAAGTAGAATCAATTCACTCATTGTTGCATAATTGTGAGAGCTGATCTTTTGCTGCAGAAAAATCACTATCATGCTGGCAAGTTTCACTTTACATTCATTAATAAACTTGTCAAATGGGTTTATTCTTAAAACAGACTGCAAGACGATGATTTCTCATTTTCTCTTTTCTACTCAAACTTTAGTTTATGATTTCACCTCATTATTCATTGAGAAAATTGAAGTAATCAGATGTACACTGTGATATCTCACCATCATATCCACCAATGTACTGTATTTCTTTACAATTACAATTGATCCTTAAACAACATGAGTTTGAACTGAGTGAGTCCACTTATACACATATTTTTACAATGAATACTATAGTACTACATGCTCCATGGTTGGTTGAACCTGGGGATGCAGAACCCTGGATATGGAGGTCCAACTTTAAATTTATACACACATTTTTGAGTATATGGGGGCCGGCATCCCCAACCCCTGCATTGTTCAACTGTCAAGTGTACTAAGTCTTCCCTCTTGTTACAAGGAAACATATAGTCATGTGCCTAAGGTAACTCGATTTCCCTATCCTTACTTTAGAATGACCATACAAACTTGTTTTCCTAGGAGAAAAAATATACTTCTTCAGTCTAATTATTAATAGCTCATTTTACCTTCATATTTCATTTATAAGGACGCTGTGATTACATTGGGCTCACCCAGATACTCTAGAATAATCTCCCCATCTCAAGATAATTATATCTGCAAAGACCCTTTACCATTTAAGGAACTACATGCACAAGTTTTGGGTTTAAGATGTGGACATCTTTGGGGATATATTATTTTGTTTACCCCCATCCTTAAGAGTATTTCAAGGTTCAGTGTATAAAAAAAGACAGGGGGAGTTTAGGGTTGTCTCAAAGGAGATTTACACAGATGTGTTGGGAACAATCAGTCTAGAAAGGGCACAACATCCTCTAAATCTAGAAGGATAAAATGATAGATGTGGATATAGGTATATTCTGAAGAGAACACTTGCTGAAAAATTCTGAGGTTTATAAAGCTTTGATATCACATATTGTGAGTTTATTTTTGTATATATTTTATGTATAACTAAAGAAGCTTTCTTCTAAGTGGAGAACTAATTGCTTAGGGGAGAAGAAATGCTTTGAGAAAGCTAATAAGTTAAATTAATGGAGAAAACATAGGATTATGAGTTAGGAAATGAATTTTAGTGGTACAAATCTGCTCAGGTATAAGGTTTTCTGTTGAAATGATACAAAATTTGTAAGAATGATACAAAATAAAATTTAGGTAGTCTATTATTGGGCAAAAGGTTTGTCAAATATATTATTAGTTGGTAATGCAAAGTTGAACAAGAACTAGATGGACATAAATATTGTATTTTTTAATCAATTGCATCAATTTTGTGAAGATATTCCTTAGAATAACAGTTAGAATCATATTTGTTTCTAAACAGCTATTGTCATTTTTAATGAGTAAAACAATCATTTATTCATTCATTCATTTATTCAACAAAGACCTCATGGTCAGACCAACTTGCATTCTAGTCTCAGTTTTTCCAGTTATTGAAGCTCTGACACTTAGGCAGACAATGAAAGCTCTTGAACCTCACTTTTTCTGTAAGGCATCAGGAGCAAAGAGAAGAAAAATGCTTCCTTCACAGAATTGAAGTAAGAATTTGATGAATCCCAAGTGCAGAGAATGTAGAATACTTGTCATCAGGCAGCTAAGGAGTCCAGTCACAATTCTAACAAGTAGCACCATGTAAAATGTGGCAGGTTTTCCCACCAATCTGAGACTCAATTTTTTCAGCTGTAAAATGAAGATAATAATGGTCCCCACTGTAGCATTTTCATGAGATTAAATGAGATTACATATTAATTTTTAAAGTCAAAATTTATACAAATTTTGTGATGTACACAGTTACCAGGGCATGTTGTCATGATTATGAATGGCTATGAGTTGTGAAATATGTGAGTGATGATATTTAAAAAAATATTTTAAACAATTGGTTGAATTATCTTGCTTGTTTATTTTTCTCATTTATATCAATTCATTGGAAATTGTAAATTAACAAAACAACTAATTTGGCTTTGACTTTATGAGGGACTTGAAATTACTCTGTATCTGAGAAAAAATGCTTCAAAATAAATTGGATGTGTTTTGTATATAAAACTTTTTTCCAGAAATTCACACTCATTTAAACACTTGAATAAAAACATACATTTTAAAATATGATATATTTAGCCACTATTGACTTACAAAAAAATATGAGGTCAAGGATTTGTAATTTAACATTTTCAATATACAAACAGAATATGTTCTAAATGATAAATTCAATGGAAGGCTTTACATTTTTAAATAAATTAAAATTTATTTTAATTTACATGTTACAAATAAAAAACACTAATAAATCATTTTTTTTTCTTGCTAACAAAACATGAGAATAAAATAAGATGTGTCTTGATAAGGCAACTTTTTCCTATATGCTACAAAGAATGGACCTTGTCTTATTTAAAAAAATTGTTTTTATTTATTTGTTTTTTAATTAATTTTTATTGGAGTATGGTTGCTTTACAATGTTGTAATAGCCTCCACTGTGCAACAAGATGAATCAGCCTGATTGGACCTTGTTTTAAACTGCTATATTCTCCTGATAACAATGTCTGTTAAATAATTTACAAAATTATTAATTATTAACATGAGGGTGGGGTGGGGAAAAGCTTCACTGAATAATAAAATAATTTTTGTCTCTCAAGAGTTACAGTAAGTGGAGATGTAGGCTGTGCAAAGTTTCATTCTATATGAAATAAGACATTTGAAAAGGAAATTGATCATCTTAAGTTTTTTGGCTGGACCACTGGATAACTTTGACAAATTTTGATCAAAACTAATTAAAACTGAAACCAATGATGCACATATTGTGGAACAACTTTCCTGAGATGAGTAGAGAGCTATTTAAATGCACAGATCATTAATTTTATTGCTGATCTATTTGAGTACTGAAAGGAAAAAATGTATGATGCATCCTTTACATGTTCCTTTGCTACATAGCTCATGAGCTATCCACCCATTTACTGAAAGAATATAGTTAAAACAGAAGGAAGTGTTTCATTTTAGATGCAAAGGAAACATGTCATGTTGAAAGATAACTTATTTTAATGTATATATGAAGGGATATAATTATCAAGAGAAAATAGGTCAGAGTTAAAAGAAAAAAGGAAGAGTAAGGATTTTATCACAAAAAATAAAATAAAAAAGAAAATCTACAGTGCATTTGGATTATTGGTGACTTCACAAAGTGCATATTTTATGAGAAATCTGTGGACTGAATAGATTACAATTTTAGTGTCTAATCATAAGAACCATTTAAGAATCTTTCCTTTTAGAAGCAGGTCAATTAATATTTGAATGGATCCAATTGAATAATTGTAATGGACAATATTTGTGATCCATTCCAATTCTCTGGGTGTTATCAAGAGAGAAAAATACAAGATTGTTCCAGCAATTGTTGTTTTTATGCCATAACAAAAATTTAATCTATTTGTAATACAAAAATGCTTCATGTAAGCCTTGCATGTGAGGAGTAAGTTTTGTTTTTTAATGAAAACATTCAAGTTGGAAAAACAAAATTCAAGAGCCCAGCTCTCAAGAATTAATAAATGAATCTAATAAAACTCACTGAAATATAAAGAAAAATTACCATAACTAAAATATAAGCTGATTAAGTGACATCTTTGACTACAGGCTCAATTGGGAATAAATAGATGGCAATTTTAAGTTGTGCATTATTTGGTTTTATGCACTTGTATATGAGAATGGCCTGTAAAAATGGCATGTGGCCATTACCAAGGAGACAAAAACATAATTTGGGCCCCCAAATTCTATTAAGGATAGTAATCATATTGAGATTGAGATTATTTTTCAATGTAATGTACATAAGCTTAAATCATAATTAAGCTATATTTAAATATATTAATTTATTTACCCACAATACCACACTCTAATCATCAAATCAAATCATACATTTATTTATGAATTATCATGAGTGATAAACATTCCCAATTATGATAACTGCACTACAAAAAGTATTCAAATTTTAAACTGATAAAATTGCAAATCGAAATGAGTAGCAAGAGACAAGATTAAGACAATGTTTAACTCCATGACATAAGAGTCAAAGATCATTTTGGCAATCTAGTAATATCCAAATTGAATTACACTGGGATCATTAACAATACATTAAATCGTGCAAATATGTTCTGTAGGACCTCAGTATGATCAAAGCTACTTCCAAATTCTTATGGAACTCCTACCTATCTCATACAATTCTATACATAAGGAGATTCCATTCTAGACAAATTAAGTAACTATGGTAACTCAGTATTAAATAAAACTCCATGAAACGACATATCATTAAAATAATTATCAAGCTTTTGGCTTCTGGGATGGAATACAGAGAGCCAAAGAAGATATGGCTCCATCCTTTACAATAAAAACTAATCAGAATAACTTCAAATTCAAGCTTTTTGAAAAACACATTAGCTATCTACGTTTGCAGAGTAGACATCTGGCCTTACATCTAATGAGAGAGACTGATTGCTTAGATACAAAGGACACTTGTAAGAAGACCTCAGATAGAATATTTCGTGCAGTATCATGAATGATGCTTCCCCCACAACATATGTCTACCTGCTAGCCATCAGAATATATGAATGTGATCTTATTTGGGAAAAGTGTCTTTGCAAATGTGATTAAGAATCAAGAGATGAGATCAACTTGGATTTTAAGGGTAGGTCTTAAAATCTATGACAAGCATCATTATAAGAGACCCCCAAAGAGACACAATGGAAAAATATAAGAAAACCATGTGAAGGTGGAAGCAGAAATTGGAGTTACACAGCCACAAGCTAAGGAATGCTTGGAGCCATCGAAGCTGCAAGAGGCAATGAAACACTATTCTCTAGAGACTTTGGAGGGAACATAGCCTGACAATGCCTTGATTTCAGACTTAAGTCATCCATAAATTTGGGAGAAAATATCTCTATTATTTTAAGCCACCCAGTTTGTGGTAATTTATTACAGTAGACCTAGGAAACTAACAGAGATGTTGATACTGGGGAGTGAGGTGCTGTTGTAACAAGCACCTAAAAACATTGAAGTGTCTTGGGAATTGGATAACAGGTAGAGACTGGAAGAGTTTTCAAAAGTATGGTAGAAGAAGAATATATTGCCTTGAGGAAACTCTTGGTAGAAATATGGATATTAAAAGCACTGCTGGTGAGGGCTCATAAGGAAACAAGGAGCATAATAAAGAAAGTCACTTCATCACAAATTCTAGCAGAAAGGTGAACATTACAGTTGTTTGTGATGAGAGCTGAGAATGACATGAGTAAGATGTCACTGGAAAGTGCAGTAAGGCAATCCTTGTTATAAAGTGGTAGAAAACTTGTCTGAATTGTATTCTGCTATTGAGTGGAAGATCAAACTTGTAAATAACAAATATGAATATTCAGCTCAAGAGATTTCCAAGCTTAGTTTTGAAGGTGCAGCCTGGTTTCCTCTTGATGCTTCTAGTAAAATGTGGGAGGAAAGAGATAAATTGAGGAAAGAACTGTTAAATACAAGGAACCAAAAATTAGTGAAATGGAAGACTTTTAGCCTAGCCTATCCAGATTGAAAAAGATGCCAAAATAAGGAAATTCACTGTTAGAAAATCATGTTTAAGAGAGAATGTTGAGTGTTACAGGATAACTTTTGCTGAATAAAGTGTGTTAAACATAGATCCAATCAACCATCTTGGCAGAAGTCAGGAATAGATATCAAGTTATCCTGGAAAGTTCTGTGAAAGACCTTCTCATCTATTGGCAAGGAACACCATGGCACACATGGGAGAACTGAAAGTGTTTTTGAGGATACTATTAGCAGAAACACTATTAACTTGAATTAAAATAAATAGAGAGAAGAAAGATGGTGGCAAAATAGAAGGACGTGGAATGCATCCTTCTCCACAGATGCATCAAGAATACATCAAAAGATGCAATAAATCCCACAGAGAACCAGCTGAACACCAGCAGAAGACCTTCGACACAAGAAAGGACTGCAAAGATCCCAACATAACTGGGTAGGAAAGAGGAAAAAGAAATAGAGAAAGAGGAGGAGAGAAAAGGAAAAGGACGGGTCCCACACCCTGGGGCAGGGGATCTGAAACAGAGGGACAATTGCCAAATTTGGGAAAACATCCCTTTTCTGATGGGGAAACCCCTTCTCCAATGGGGAATTTCCCTGGGTCAGAAGTGAGGCATTTGGGACTGTTCAAAGATGGTGAAGTGCCTGATCTGGGGCAGACAGGAAAGAGTGAGAAACACATGGAGGGTCCGCACCACAGCTCAGTGTGTCCAGACTGAGAGGTCAGTTCACAGCTGAACAGGGGGTCTGGGAACTGGAACGTGGGAACCAGAGAACTAGTTCAGGGTGAGAAATATTTTTGGCAGTGGGAAGACGGAGTTAGAGGACAGGATGAAATAAATCCACAGTGGAGAATGCCTACTGTGAGAAGCTGGGCAGTCATGGCAGTGGCTCGATACTGCTGACTCACAAATGGGGGGAGGAGTTGTGGATGTAGCCTCCCTCCCTCTCGGCACATATGACAGACAAAAGAAGGACCCCTCTGACCCTGGCTAATGCAGTCAGGGATAACAAAGGCCCCCGGGTGGGGCTGGCCTAGAGTGCCTGCAGCCGAAAGCCAAAAGTCCACAGAGTGACCCAGCCCTGGAGACATTCTGTTTACACCTGAGCCACCAGCATCCCTCTGCAACAGGAACTTCCACAGCTGACTGAGCTGCCATGACACAGGCAGGGCACCACAGCAGAGTCATCCACAGAGGGGAGGAGCCAAGGTTATAGTCACTCTCTTGGCTTGAGCCACCGGTGTCCCTCTGCAACAGGCAACACCTGAGCCACCTGAGCTGCTGTGACACAGGCAGGGTGCCACTGCTCACTTACTCCTAGGGGAAGGAACCATTATTGTACCCTCTCTCTCCCCACACACCAGTGCTTACAGACGAACAATAAAGGAAGCTTTGCTGGTTGCAGATTAATACAAAAAAGCCCAAGGCAGGTAGAAGGACACTTACAGATGAGACCCCAAGGAAATAGAAATATTATTATTAATTCTATTGATCTGGTCCATTTTGGGGTCAGTTCTAGCTTTTTTTTTAATTAATTATGATCTTACTCTTAAGGGACCTACATGTTTTATAACATATTTTTCATTCAATTTTTTATTCTATTTTTATTTTTAGACATTTTATATATTTCTATTTCTAGCTAAGTTTTTTGTAGTGCTAACTTTATCTCGCCAACCTTCTTTCCTTCTCTATCATTTATACATTTCTATTTTTTCTCTTTTCTTTTTCTTTTCATATTTCCACTCACACTATGCTCTTCTGTTGCCCTGTCTTCTATCCTTTTTTAGTTTATTTTATTTTAATATACTTATAAGCAATCTTATCAACCAGCTCTGTTTCCTTGCTTTATACTACAGATGACACCCTGCTTTGATTTTTATTATTAGGTTTTGTCTTTATCTTAGTTCTAAGTATAACTGATTTTATTCTGAGAACCTTCAGCCTTGGTATTTATTATATTTGATACTAGCTTTCAAAATCTCCCTGGATTTGTGTGTGCATGTGTGTAGTGTTTTTTTATTCATTTTTCTGGTTTTGAATTTCTGTAGATTTTCTCTTTGATTGTTTGATTGCATACTGGGGTTTTTCTGTTGACTCCTTCTAGTGCCTAATGTTGTATTGGATTCAGTATTTCTGTGTCTTATACATATATGTGTTTCCTTGATTTAGTATTTGTTTGACTCAACACCCTGCCATTGGTCTGGGGCTTGGACAGTCTTCTTTAAACCACTTTATTGCTGGGACAAGCAACCTCTGAAGTCTGGACTACTCTACAGAAGTCAAGTAGGAGACTCTGGGGAGGGAGAACTGAATCCAGGATGCCAGACTATTGGGAGTCCTCAGACACAGGGAAGATTAACTGCAGAGAACTCTCACAGAGTCCTGTATCAGAGACTAAGACTTGACTTTGTCTGACTCTCTGCAACTGCCAGTGCTGGATACTTCACACCAAACTACAAACAAGACAGGAACACAAACCCACCCACCAGCACACAGACTACCTAAAGCCATATTAACCTCACAGATACCCTAAAACACACCACCTGGCATAGCTCTGCTCATCAGAGAAGAAACACATAGAGCCACACACCAGAAAGCAGACACAAGACCCCCCCACCAGGAAGCCTACTCAAGACACTGGACAAATCCCACAACAGGGAACAGAGGGCAGAAACAAGAGGAATCACTACTAGGCAGCATAGGGAAAGGAGACAGCAAAACCTATAAATTAGTCAAAATGAGTAAACAAAGATACACCATGAAGGCAAAGGAGCAGGAAGAAACCCACAAGACCAAATAATGAAGATGAAATAAGAAAATTACCTGGAAAAGAATTCAGGGTAATGACAGTAAAGATGATGCAAAATCTCGACAACAAAGTAGAGAAAATGCAAGAAACAGTTAATGGAAAACTAATAAAGATAACAGCTGATCTTTCTGCAGAAACTCTGAAGGCCCGAAGGGAATAGCAGGATAAACTGAAAGTCATGAAAGAGAAAAACTTACAGCCAAGAATACTCTACCGAGCAGGAATCTCATTCAGATTTGACAGAGAAATCAAAAGCTTTACAAACAAGCGAAAGTAAAAGAATTAAGCACCACCAAACCAGCCTTACAACAATTGCTTAAGGAAATTTATACATAGGAAAAACAAGAGAAGGAAAAGACTTACACAAACAAACCCAAAACAATTAAGAAAATGGTAATAGGAACACACACATCAATAATCACCTTAAATGTAAACGGATTAAGTGCTCCAAACAAAAGGCACAGACTGGCTGAATGGATAAAAAAACACATCCTTTATAGATGCTGCTTACAAGAAACCCACTTCAGACCAAGGGACACATGTAGCCTGAAAATAAAGGGATGGAAAAAGATATTCCATGCAAATGGAAGTCAAAATAAAGCTGGAGTAGCAATACCCATATCAGACAAATTAGACTTTAAAGTAAGGACTATTAAAAGAGACAAGGAAGGACACTCCATAATGATCAAGGGATCCATCCAAGAAGAACATATGACAATTGTAAATATCTATGCAACCACCATAGGAGCACCTCAATACATACAGCAGATGCTAACAGCCACAAAAGGGGAAATTGACAGTAACACAATACTAACAGGAGATATTAACACCCTACTTACATCAATGGACAGATCATCCAAACAGAAAATACATAAGGACACACAGGCTTTAAATGACACATTAGACCATCTCAACTTAATTGATATTTATAGGACATTCTATCCAAAAAATACAGAATACACTTTCTTCTCAGGTGCACATGGAACATTCTCCAGGATAGATCACATCTTGGGTCACAAATCACGACTCAGTAAATTCAAGAAAATTGAAACCATATCAAGCATCTTCTCTGACCACAACGCATTGAGACTAGATATCAATAACCTGAAAAAAACTAAAAAAATACAAACACATGGGTGGTAAACAATACAATATTAAACAACCAAGAAATCACTAAAGAAATCAAAGAGGAAATCAAAAAATATCTAGAAACAAACGACAATGAAAACACAACAACCCAAAACCTGTGGGATGCAGCAAAAGCAGTTCTAAGAGGGAAGTTTATAGCAATACAGTCCTACCTTAAGAAACAAGAAAAATATCAAATAAAAAACCTACCCTTACACTTAAAACAATTAGAGAGAGGAGAACAACAACAAAAAAAAAAACCCCAAAGTGAGCAGAAGGAAATAAATCATAAAGATGAGATCAGAAATAAAATGATAAAGGAATGAAGGAAACAATAGCAAAGATCAATGAAGCTAAAAGCTGGTTCTTTGAGAAGTTAAACACAGTTGATAAACCATTAGCCAGACTCATCAGGAAAAAAGGGGAGAAGACCCAAATCAACAGAATTAGAAATGAAAAAGGAGAAGAAACAACTGACACCACAGAAACAGAAAAGATCATGAAGAGACTATTACAAGGTACTATATGACAAAAAATTGGATAACCTGGAAGAAATGGAGAAATTCTTAGAAAAGTACAATGCTCCAAGACTGAATCAGGAATAAATAGGACATATGAACAGACCAATCACAAGTATGAAAATTGAGACTGTGATTAAAAATCTCCCAACAAACGAAAGCCCAGGGCCAGATAGATTCATAGGCAAATTCTATCAAACATTTAGAGAAGAGCTAACACCTGTCCTTCTTAAACTCTTCTGAAATATAGCAGGAGGAATACTCCCAAACTCATTCTATGAGGCCAACATCACCCTGATACCAAAACCAGGCAAAGATGTCACAAAAAAAAGAAAATTTGTGGCCAGTATCACTTATGAATATAGATGCAAAAATCCTCAACCAAATACTAGCAATGTGAATCCAACAGCACATTAAAAAGATCACACGCTATGATCAAGTGGGCTTTATCCCTGGAAGGCAAGGATTCTTCAATATACACAAATGAATAAATGTGATCTATAATATCAACAAATTGAAGGATAAAAAACATATGATAATCTCAATAGATGCAGATAAAGCTTTTGACAGAATTCCACATCCATTTATGGTAAAAACTCTCCATAAATGTGGGCATAGAAGGAAATTACCTCAACATGATAAAAGCCATATATGAGAAACCAAAATCCAACATCATTCTAAATGGTGAAAAACTGAAAGAATTCCCACTAAGAACAAGAACAAGACAAAGGTGCCCACTCTCACCAGTATTATTCAACATAGTTTTGGAAGTTTCAGCCACAGCAATCAGAGAAGAAAAAGAAATAAAAGGAATCCAAATTGGAAAAGAAGTAAAATTGTCAGTCTTTGCAGATGACATGGTATTATACATAGAAAAACCTAAAGTTGCTACCAGAAAACTGCTAGCACTAATTGATGAATTTAGTAAAGTAGCAGGATACAAAATAAATGAACAGAAATGTCTTGAATTCCTATACACTAACAATGAAAAAACAGAAAGAGAAATTAAGGAAACTCTCCCATTTACCATTGCAACAAGAAGAATAAAATACCTAGGAATAAAGAAGTCTAAAGAGGCAAAAGACCTGTATGCAGAAAACTATAAGACATTGATGAATGAAATCTAAGATGATACAAACAAATGGAGAGACATACCATGTTCTTGGATGGGAAGAATCAACATTGTGAAAATGACTATGCTACCCAAAGCAATTTACATATTCAATGCAATCTCTATCAAATTACCAATAGCATTTTTCACAGAACTAGAACAACAAATATTACAATTCATGTGGAAAAACAAAAGACCCTGAATAGCCAAAGCAATCTTAAGAGGGAAAGACAGAGTTGGTGGAATCAGGCTTCCTGACTTCAAACTATACTACAAGGCCATGGTGATCAAGAAAGTATGGTACTGGCACAAAAATAGAAAGGAAGATGAATGGAATAGAATATAGAACCCAGAGGTAAACCCAAGTGCATATGGGCACCTTATCTTTGACAAAGGAAGCAAGAATATACACAGGAAAAGAGACAGCCTCTTCAGTAAGTGGTGCTGGGAAAATTGGACAGCAACATGTCAAAGAATGAAACTAGAACACTTCCTAACACCATACACAAAAACAAACTCAAAATGGATTAAAGAACTACATGTAAGGTCAGGCACTATAAAACTTCTAGAGGAAAACATAGGCAGAACATTCTATGACATACATCAAAGTCAGATCCTTTTTGATCCACCTCTTAGAATAATGGAAATAAAATCAAGAAGAAACAAATGGGACCTAATGAAACTTAAAAGCTTTTTCACAACAAAAGAAACCATAAACAAGACAAGAAGACAACCCTCGGAGTGGGAGAAAATACTTTCCAATGATGCAATAGACAAAGGATTAATCTCTAAAATATACAAGCAGCACATGCAGCTTAGTACCAAAAAAGCATATAACACAATACAAAAATGGGTAGAAGACCTAAATAGACACTTCTCCAAAGAACATACAGATGGCCAACAAACACATGAAAAGATGCTCAACATCACTAATCATTAGAGACATGGAAGCCAAAGCCACAACGAGGTGTCACCTCACACCAGTCAGAATGACCATCATCAAAAGTTCTAGAAATAATAAATGTTGGAGAGGGTGTGGAGAAAAGGGAACTCTCCTGCACTGTTGGTGGGAATGTAAGTTGATAAAGCCACTATGAAAAACAGTTTGGAGGTTCCTTAAAAAACTAAAAATGGAACTACCATATGACCCAGCAATCCCACTACTTGGCATATACTCAGAGAAAAGCATAATCCAGAAAGAAACATGTACCATAATTTTTATTGCAGCACTATTTACAATAGCCAGGGCATGGAAGCAACTGAAATGTGCATCAACAGATGAATGGATAAAGAAGATGTGGCGCATATATATAATGGAATATTACTCAGCCATAAAAAGGAATGAGATGGAGCTATATGTATTGAGGTGGATAGATCTTGAGTCTGTCATACAGAGTGAAATAAGCCAGAAAGAAAAAAAAAACAAATACTGTATGCTAACATATACACCAAATCTAAAAAAAAAAAAAAAAAAAAAAAAGAAAATGGTACTGATGAACCCAGTGACAGGGCAAGAATAAGGATGCAGATGCAGAGAATAGACTGGAGGACACAGGGTTGAGGGGGAGCTAAGGGGAAGCTGGGATGAAGTGAGAGAGTAGCATAGAGTTATTTACACTACCAACTGTAAAATAGATAGCTAGTGGGAAGTTGCTGTAACAAAAGGAGATCAACTCTATGATGGGTGATGCCAAAGAGTGCCAGGACAGGGAGTGTTGGAAGGAGTCACAGGAGGGAGGGGATATGGAGATATATGTATAAATACAGCTGATTGACTTTGGTGTACCTCAAAAGCTGGTACAAGCATGTAAAGCAATTATATTCCAATAAAGGGCTTAAAAAATAAAAAAAGAAAATAAATAAATTAGGAGTACTTTGTCTAATATGTATAGTGTTAGCATATTTGGAGAACATAGGCTTTAAGTAACTAGAAATCATTAAGAGTAGAAATGTCATTCGCAGTGAAATCATTAAGCTGAAATTAAGGGACAAGGGCAAGGTGCAAGGAAATCAATTATATTTTATTACATTTTTGTTTTTATTTTTATTGATATCTATAGCATTCAAAATAAAATAAAAATGATTCTGGCACATCAAAAACAAAAGGAATAGTGACAGGACAAAATGGCATTCTTCATCTCTATAACAATGTCATTTATGTGAAATGTCAATACAGACAAATGCATGTAACAGGAAGTAGATTAGTGATACTCTGGGGCTATGAAGGAGGGATAGAGGATAGAGAGTGATTACTAATGCATACGGGTTTCTTTTGTAGTGATGAAAATATTCTAAAGTTGATTGTGCACAGCTCTGCAAATATGCTGAAAACCACTAATTTTACAGTTTATAAGAGTGAATGGCGTGTGAGATAAATCTTAACAGAGCTGTCAAAACTTTTCAAAATTAACCTGAAAATGGCAGGTGAACTGTATTTAGGTTAATAGCAGAGATGATTTTTAAGTTCCTCATTTAATAAATGTGTATAAAAATAGTGATTTTGTAAAAATTAATTGAAATAAGATAAAGTAGATTAAATGGGAACTTAGTACAAAGTAAGAGTTTAATACATATGCACTACTATTAGAGTCTATATTTTGCAAGTAAATCCAGCAATTTCCCATTTGATAAATATTCACTGTGTAAGACTTCTTGAGAGATAGGAACTTTAACTTACCCTCACAGAGCCTGGGAAACATAAATCAAAACTATTATCAGTTATGATGAAGAAAACTGATATGTTGCTAAGATTACTACTGAAGACTCAACCTAATATAATATATGGTATAATATAATTATAATATAATATAATAGAATTAATATAATTCAGTACCATTTTCACTATACTCGTGAAACACATGCATTCAGTTCAAAGTAGTGCACAAATATCACTTCATTGAAGACAATAAATAGTTTAAGCCTGGCCATATACCAAATCATTCCAGAAAAGAAGTGTCAGGGCAATATATAACAAAGTTTGAAAGCCTTTGTTCCTTTGTATCAAACCTAAGACACTTCTGAAGCACTTATTTGTTAATTTGATCTTATTAATGTGTACCCTTATGATATAGCAAAAATCTGCTTCTCTCTCTTGTAACCAACATTTCCTTCTGGTTTCTGACAGAGAGTTCTAGTCTTCTGTTAAAGATTAAGGAAGTATATTAAGGAAAGGAGCCATCTGGGATATTTTACCACAGAAAAATAAACACACATATAATCAAACAATCTTTGCTACCTTTTCCTTTTTCTTCCCTTACTAATGTCTTTTCATTTGCAAACTCTTTTGTTTGACTTGAAAGTGTGTGACCTAAAACTTCTTCCTATTACAGATTTTAGCACTTCATAATCAAAACAAGTACTTGTTTTCTCACAAATTAAAAATGCATAGGTGATAGATGTAAATGAGAAAAAATAGCAAGTTTTAGAATATTTTGAAGGGCAGTGTATTCTGGCAGCTATCCTCAAGGCTCTCACAAATTTGCTACCATTCAATACTGGTAATTGAACTGTAAAATGACCATTGTATATAAGGGTGGGTTATGTCACCAGTAGATGTTCAAAAAGACCAGAAACTCATATCCATACCTTTAATCTATTTAATCACTCACTGCCAAAGCATTGCTGTATTTCTTTACACACTATAAACTTCATTTTACTCTTTCAGAAATTTCTTTCAATCAAATATCACCTATATAAAAATGTTTAGAAGGGGTGAGGGGCCAAATGTTCTTTCTTGTTCTAAGTCCCACAACTCTTGGGATTATAAAATTTAGATGCATTCACTTCCTTTACATGAAATCATCACTAATTAACTGAATACCATGTCCTAGGTTTTATGTTAGGTGTTTGTTGATGTAAAGATAAATATACGATATCTGACTTGAAGGAATTCATCATCTTATGGAAGAAGGAAAAAAGTATTTATGTCTATTTATGTTATTAAAATGGCATGTTATAGATAATTTGATAGAGGTATATTCATGGTTCCCTGGGCATGAGAAGGCAAAAGATCAAAGACAGCTCTTCAGAGGAAGATATATCTGAGCTTAGTCTGGAAATATACTAGAAGTTAGGTAAGATAAGTAAGTATTTAGACAAGCAGAGAAAGTAATGATGTATCCTGGGGTTTATTTTTGTACTGCTCATTGTTCTGTCTACAGACAATTCCTTGGAGATCTCATTGAGTTTCATGGCTTTAAATCTTACCCCACTGTAATGAATGGAACTATTGTTTCCTGCTACTTAGGCCAGAAACTTTGAAATTATCCTTGGCTCCTATCTTGTCCTCCCATTCCTCATCCAATCTGTCTGCAAATCCTCTTAGCTATTATTTAAAACTAGTTTTAGAATCCAAACACTTTGCAGAGCCTTCACAATTATGGCTTTCACACAAATCAAAGTTTTGTCTCCTACTTGTATTAACACAGCAACCTCTTAACTAGTTTCCTATCATCTGTTAATTCTCCAAAAGACTACAGGAAAAGCCTGTTTATCAAACAAAATACATTTCTTAGACTTATCACAATAAGACAACACCAAATTGACACTTTTGAGAATGTGTCTCAAAATGGGGAAATCTGGGATGATGTTAATTCAGTTTAAGAGCCTGGGCTTAGTGATATTAAAGTAGGTCTTTGTAGGTGAGAATTGCTTGGTATTGGCCAAAGTTTATAACTTACAAGCTTTATATTGGTAGGCTCAGCAAAGTGAGGACCTTGCAGTGAGTATTAATAAGTATGCTGTTAAATAACTTGTTTTCTTAGTTCACAGATTTATCTTCAAGTAATAAGTATTTCCTGGAGCAAGTAGCTAATATATTTTGCCTAATTTTGTATTGTTTAACACACAAAAAAAGGAATGTATACTTCCTCTCAGAATTCTTAAGCGCAAGGAAGAGAGTATGTTGGTTTCAGTTTTCATCCCTTATTTCTAACCTTGCCCCACTTCCATCAGTTCTCAATAGAGCAACAGGAGAAATTTTTCTTAGATCAAGTGGCTTAGATGAAGTCACTCCTGTATTCAAAACTACTGATTAAAGGGGAAAGTATCTAATATATACTGGGCATATTCTATATGCTAGATACTGTGTTGGATTTTATCTTTATCTTTCTAATTCACGTGGCAACTCATATTGCAGGTGATACTGCTATCCAACTTTTATAAATGAATAAACTAAGGTCCCAAGAGGTCACAATAACACAAAAAATGTAGGTAGGAGAACTGCAATTTAAATGCACCTTTCTTAAACTACAAAGTTTGTTTCATTATTTTGCATTTTCAATATACTTTGATGAACAAGACATAATTTATCTTTCAATTGCCCTAGCACATTTTATTGATTACTTCTCATTATTTGAAAGCCATATTTATTATTTATTAAATTCTTATATGATTTTTTAGAACAATTACACTTCAAATTTTGAGATAAATCAATGCCAATTGAAAAATAAATTGGGATACTGTTTCACAAAGAAGGAGGAAATGAAAGTCATGTAGTAGCTGTTTCTGCCACATTCTACCCTTTTGATACTCAATATTTAAATTCATTACTTTTACTATACATACACTTTTACAATTGGTGTGTGTGTGTATGTATATATATATATATACATACACTCTCACACACTTGCCTAACCCGATGTTGGAGTGGATTAATGCATTCAGCTCAATATTTGGGATTTCCAGGTAATATAAAGGTCCTTCCAAAAGACCAATGTATTGATATTTTTGGCCTGCTGCACTGTAGCCAAAAGACAAATTATCTTCTCCTAATAACCTAATGTATGCAATTGTCTATATGTTACAGTTTAACTACTACAAAATTTCTCATTCTAGAAAATGGAGGAAGGGAAACACAAGGTATTCACTGATCCATGGCACATATTTTACTGGACTGGAATAATGAAAAATACCTTCTTAGAGAGTGGAGTTTTCCCCTGTATTTTCTTAAAGAATCTTTCTTCTATTGCATTCCATAGCCACTGGTTATGCCCTCTTGGGGGATTTTTCTTATCCTTTTCCTTCATAGCTACATCTGAATTTGATTATGAGAAAGATGGTAAGATCTTAGAAATGTCAGTGTGAAATCAAATTATAGGAGACCACAGGAAAGAGTAACCAGGGAGGTTAGCTTTATTAGGATAATTAAATTGGGGCCGAGGCATTGTAACCCCTGAATTTGAGGTGGTTGCACAAAGTTGCATGGAAAGTTAGATCCCAACATCTTCTGACTCTACTGGCTACTTTAAAAACCTTCCTTACTATATTTGCTATTATATCTCTATGAGATAAAGGCATGGCACATATTATATGACATTTCAAATTTTTCTGATATATGTGTGTCATGTGAAAGTGTTCTAGCATTTGCTCTTAAACTCATAGCATGAACAACTAAATATAATTTAGGTATAGTTTTCACAGCACAAAGCACAGTGACACCTCAATTTACATACTCTCTGATGATATGAAACTTACAATCACAATTTTTGTTAAGTATGTCATCATTTTATATTCCTATTGAGTATAGTGTCCAGTGAAACCATAGACATTCATATGTAGTGCAATGAACAATATATAACCAACTTCCTTACTTAGATTATTTTAAAGTACACATATTATTTTACATTGTTATTCAACTTCATCTTGTTAATATTCTTCTCAGATTTCATGAAGCATGCATTTAATAAATCTTCACAAATGGTGAAATATTAAGTGGAAAAACAGTAAAGTAAAAAAAAAAAAAAATCCCTGTGTTCCAAGATGGTGACTTTAACGCCTATGTTTGCTTTCTAGTCATGTTTTCCTAAATAGTCTTAACTAATTAAAATATATAAAAATTGTGTGAGACATTCAGAAAATATGTAATATTGTGATATCACGGGTATAGAAATATAAAGATATCTCTGTACAATATAAAGACCTCTAATGAATTATTTGAAACCCAAGTGACTTTCTTTCACATTTCCATCTCATATAATGCAAACCAAAGCAGAATATATTTACATGAAATGCATTATATTTAAATTGAGAACATTTATTCTGAGTCTTCCAAGAAAAATAAACCAAAATTCCACTGTAATACAAGCTATTACACTTAGAGTTAGAAAGTAATTTAAGATGTGGCATGAGAAGCCAGAGCTTGAATAACGTTCACATTTGTAGTATTCTACATAAAGCTTAACCATATACAATGTGAATCATCTTTCTCTCTTTTTAGCCAAATGCAGAGTTACATCAGGTATCCATAACAACATAGTACTGTAGCATTGTCACTCGAGACCATAAAAATTATAAGGGAATTTCAACCAAAGTAAAGGAGCCCTTGGAATTTAGTGTAAGACAAATTATTTTATACAAACCCCACTATTTACTGAATAGTGTCTTGATGTTGGTGGTGAAATAGAAGAATGTATCTCAAATAAATATTATTCTCTTTTTATCTCCAATTGTCAATGACTTCCTAGTAGCAACATCCTGTTCCTTTCTTTACTTTATCTTTCTATGGTGCTTGATATTGTTGATAATCCTTTTTGAAATTCTTTCCATCCTTGGATTCAGGGGCATCATTCATTCATGGTGCTCTTCTACATCTATGAATATTCCCTGTTTTCCTTCTTCATGTACCCCTTTTTCTCTATTTCCACATTCAATATTGGTAATCTTTTAATGTCTGTTATGATATATAATGTGTTCTTCTCATTTTATACACATTCTGTGAATAGTCCTATGGGCCACCATGGCTTCAAATGCTGATAATTCCCAAATCACTATCTCCAGCTGTGACCTCTTTTCTAACATATAATCCACCTGCTTCCTTGATCAAGTTGAGTATTCTATACAGACTTCAGATTTAACAAATACTAGGTTGAATTAGTCATCTTTCAAACACATAAGTTCCTCGTCTTATATTCAATATATTGGTAAATGTTACACTTATCCATATAGTATCTCAAACTGGAAATTGGGCTTCTCCATTTATTTTATTTCTAATATTCAACTAAGCATTAAATTCTCTACAGATTACTTCCATGGCATTTTCTAAATCTTTCATTGCTTTATACCTTCTTTATTAACTTTAGCCCATCATTATCTCAAGCTTAAAATATTGCTAAGTTCTCCTAACTGATCTGCCAGTGTCCAGTCTTGCTCTCCTCCAATCTTTCCCCTACAGTGATATTTGAGTGATTTTTCTAATGCTAAAATATGATAGTTTAACTATCTTACATAAAATTAAATAGGTTGCTATTGGTCACATTCATTGGACTGAATTTTACTGTACATAATAAGCTCTTAGGGAGTATTGTTAAAAATTCAGAGTGTGGGGATGGAAAAAGATATCCCATGAAAATGGAAGTCAAAAGAAGCTGGAGTAGCAATATTTATATCAGATAAAATAGACTTTAAAATAAAAAATGTTACAAGACACAGAAATGGCACTACGTAATGATCAAGGGATCAATCCTAGAAGAGGAGATAATTATACATATATATGCACCCAATATAGGAGCACCTCAATACATAAGGCAGATGTTAACAACAATAAAAGATGAAATGAACAGTAACACAATAAGAGTCGGGGATTTTAACACCCCACTTACACCAATGGGCAGGCCATCCAGACAGAAAATTAATAAGGAAACATGAGCTTTAAATGACACAATAAACCAGCTAGATTTAAAAGATATATATAGGACATTATATCACAAAACAGCAGATTACACTTTCTCCTCAAGTGCACATGGCACATTTTCCAGGATAGATCAACTTTTGGGTCACAAATCAAGCCTTGGTAAATTTAAGAAAATTGAAAGCATATCAAGCATATTTTCTGAGAACAGTGCTATGAGATAAGAAATCGATTACAAGAAAAAAACTAAAAAACACAAACACATGGAGGCTAAACAATATGCTACTAAATAATCAAGAGATCACTTCAAAAATCAAAGAGGAAATCAAAAAATACCTAGAGACAAATGACAATGAAAACACAATGACCCAAAACCTATGGGATGCAGCAAAAAACAGTTCTGAGGGAAGTATACAGAAATACAATCCTACCTCAAGAAACAAGAAAAATCTCAAATAAACACACTAATCTTACACCTAAAGAAACTAGAGAAAGAAGAGCAAACAAAACCCAAAATTAGTAGAAGGAGAGAAATCATAAAGATCAGAGAAGAAATAAATGAAATTGAAACAAAGAAAACAATAGCAAAAATCAATAAAACTAAGAGCTGGTTCTTTGAGAAGATAAATAAAATTGATAAACCTCTAGCAAGACTCATCAAGAAAAAGAAGGAGAGGACCCACATCAAAAATTTAGAAATGAAGCAGGAGAAGTTATAATGGACACTGCAGGAATAAAGAGCATTATAAAAGACTACTACAGCAACTATATGTCAATAAAATGGACAACCTGAAAGAAATTGACAAACTCTTAGAAAGATGTAACATTCCAAGACTGAATCGGAAGAAATAGAAAATATGAACAGACCAATCACAAGTAATAAAGTTGAAACTGTTATAAAAAATCTTTCAACAAACAAAAGTCTGGGCCAGATGGATTCACAGGTGAATTTTATGAAACATTTAGAGAAGAGCTAACACACATCCTTCTCAAACTCTTCCAAAAAATTTCAGAAGAAGGAAAACTCCCAAAATCATTTTATGAGGCCACCATCACCCTAATACCAAAACAAGACAAAGGTATGACAAAAAATAAAATTACAGAACAATATCACTGATCAATTTAGATGCAAAAATCCTCAGGAAAATACTACCAACAGAATTCAACAACACATTAAAAGGATCATACACCATGATCAAGTGGGGTTTATCCCTGGAATGTAAGGATTCTTCAATATACACAAATCAATCAATGTGATACATCATATTAACAAACTGAAGGATAAAAAACACATGATCATCTCAATAGATGCAGAAAAAGCCTTTGAAAAATTCAACAGCCATTTATGATAAAAATTCTTCAGAAGGTGGGCATAGAGGGAACCTACCTGAACATAATAAAGGTAATATATGACAAACGCACAACAAACATCTTTCTCAATGGTGAAAAACTAAAAGCGTTCCCTTTAAGATCAGGAACAAGACAAGGATGACCACTCTTGCCACTACTATTCAACATAGTTTTGGAAGTCCTTGCCACAGCAATCAGAGAAGAAAAAGATATAAAAGGAATCCAAATTGGAAAAGAAGTAAAACTGTCAATGTTCACAGATGACACGATTCTATACATAGAAAATCCTAAAGATACGTTCAGAAAAATACTTGAGCTAATCAATGAATATGGTAAAGTTGTACAATACAAAATTAACACACAGAACCCTCTTGCATTTCTATACATTAACACCAAAAGATCAGAAAGAGAAATTAAGGAAACAATTCCATTCACTAGTGCAACAAAAAGAATAAAATCCTTGGAAAAACCTAACTAAGGAGGTAAAAGACCTGTACTCAGAAAAGTATGAAACACTAATGAAAGAAATCAAAGACTACGGAAACAGATGGAGAGATACACTGTTTTCTTGGATTGGGAGAATCAACAATGTGAAAATGACTATACTACCTAAAGCATTATATAGATTCAATGCCATCCCTATCAAATTACCAATTGCAGTTTTTATAGAACTAGAAGAAAAAAATCCTAAAATTTGTATGGAGACACAAAGGATCACAAATAGCCAAAGAAATCTTGAGGGGAAAAAAAAGGACCTGGAGAAATCAGACTCCCTGACTTCAGACTATACTGCAAAGCTACAGTAATCAAGAAAATATTGTACTGGCACAAAAACAGAAATATAGATCAATGGAACAGGTTAGAAAGCCCAGAGATAAATTATGGTCAACTAATCTGTGACAAAGGAGGCAAGGGTATACAATGGAGAAAAGGCAGCCTCTTCAATAAGTGGTGCTGGGAAAACTGGACAGCTCCATGTAAAAGAATGAAATTAGAACACTCCCTAACACCATACACAAAAATAAACTCTAAATGGATAAAAGACCTAAATGTAAGGTCAGACACTATAAAACACCTAGAGGGAGACATAGGAAGAAAACACTTTGACATAAATCGCAGCAAGATCTTCTTGGATCCACCTCCTAGAGTAATGGAAATAAAAACAAAAATAAATAAATGGGACCTAATGCATCTTAAAAGCTTCTGCACAGCAAAGCAAACTATAAGCAAGATGAAAAGACAACCATCAGAATGGGAGAAAATATCTGCATATGAATCAACAAAGGATTAAGCTCCAAAATATATAAACAGCTCATCCAGCTCAATATCAAAAACAAAAACAAAAACAAAAACAAAGAACCCAATCAAAAAATGGGCAGAAGATCTAAATAGCCATTTCTCCGAAGAAGACATATGGTTGGCCAAGAGGCATATGAAAAGCTGCTCAACATCACTAATTATTAGAGAAATGCAAATCAAAACGACAATGAGGTATCACCTCATACCAGTTAGAATGGGCATCATCAGAAAATCTAGAAACAATAAATGCTGGAGGGGGTGTGAAGAAAAGGGAACACTCTAGCACTGTTGGTGGGAATGTATATTGATACAGCCACTATGGAGAGCAGTATGGAGGTTCCTTGAAAAACTAAAAATAGAGTTACCATATGACGCAGCAATCCCACTCCTGGGCCTATACCCAGAGAACACCATAATTCAAAAAGACACATGCACTCCAATGTTCATTGCAGCACTATTTACAGTAGCCAGGATATGGAAGCAACCTAAATGTCCATCTACAAATGAATAGATCAAGAAGATATGGTACATATATACAATGTATTATTACTCAGCTCTAAAAAAGGAATGAAACTGGGACATTTGTAGAGACATGGATGGACCTAGAGACTGTTATGCAGAGTGAAGTGAGTCAGAAAGAGTAAAACAAATATCATATATTAACACATATATGCGGAACATAGAAAAATGATACAAATCAACCAGTTTGCAAGGCAGAAATAGAGACACAGATGTAGAGAACAAACATATGGACACCACATGGGGAAAGCATGGGGGAGAGTGTTGGGGTGTGATGAATTGGGAGATTGGGATTGCCATATATACGTTACTAATAAGAAGAAAATTCAATTTGTACACTTTAAATATATGCGGTCCATTGTATATCAATTGTATCTCAAAAAAGTTCTTAAAAAAATAAAATAAAATTCAGATTGTTTGGTCTTCAACCCCCCAAAGCCTGAATCATTAAGAGTGGAAGTTCATTCATGTTGTTGCAAATGGCAAAATTTCTTTCTTTTTATGGCTGAGAGGTAATCCATTGTATAAATATTTATACATATGTATATAAATGTCTTCTTTATACATTCATCCCTATTGATGGACACTACAGTTCTTCTTTATCTTGGTAATTGCAAATAATGTTGCTATGACCATTGGGGTGTGTGGGAAAACATTCAGAAGTCTTTCTGAAACCTTGAAAATGTTACTAAAAGTAATTAAAGTATGTGGGCCAAGCAACTGGATGCAAGATTTCCTGCTTGAGCAGTGGAGGAACTAAGGGTGCTGGGCATGAAGGCCATTTGGGCATAAGCTACCATGGAAACAGAAAATTGACCTCCTCTGGGGGTGCAGCCCCTTCCTCACTTGCACACCTCATATCACACTGCTTGGCCCCAGAGGATGGCTGGTTAGCCAGAGATGGGTAAGATTCCTCAGGGAAGGAACAACCTAAGACAGGCACAGTCGCAGAGGGGTCAACAGGCGTGGGGCACAGATCCTTACTCCTTCTGAGAGAGCTCTCCTGCCCCCAGGGCTGCTTTGCTTTCCACACTCAGCTCAGACTGGGACCTGGGAGGCAAACAAAGGTCACCGTCCCCAATCATGTGAGGCCTTTGTTTGTTCACTTCAAAGATAATCTTGATTGTGAGATGAAACTGGGAGTGTGAGAACCTTAGGCTATCTTTCTTCTGGAATGCTGAGAGCTCAATAAAAGCCATGTAGGATGAATCAGTGAGGCTCTTGATCCTAGAGGTCTTGAGTCCCCCAGTCCCATCTTTCTCTTAAATCTGTGTCTGTGTTTCCTTAAGCTTGTGGCACCTGTCATTCACCCCAAGTTGCCGAGCTGGTCTCGGCAGGGGTGAATATCGCTTTTTAAATTAGTGGGATTTTTTTCTTTATTTTGTTCTGATATATACCAAGGAGTGGAATTGCTGGATCATATGGTAGTTCTGTGTTTAATTCTTTTGAGAAAGCTTCCATTTTCCACAGTAGCTGTACCAATTTACCTTCTAATCAATAGTGAATGAAGATCCCATTTTCTTCAGAACCTCCCCTATGTTTGTATTTGCTTTTTTTTTTTTTTTTTTGATGATAGCCTTTCTGATAGGGATGAGATGATATCTCATTGTGATTTTGATTTACATTTCCCTGATGATTAGAGATGTTGAGCATATTTTCATGTGCATGTTGGCCATCTGTATGTTCTCTCTGGAAAAAGAGATCTTCAGTACTATTCAGGTCTTCTGCCCACTTTGTAATCAGGTTTATTTATTTATTTTTTAATGTTGGTTTGTATGAGTGTTTTATATACTTTGGATACAAACACCTTCTTGGTCATATAATTTGCAAATATTTTCTCCCATTTAGTAGGATTTTTTTTTTTTTTTTTTTTTTTTTTTTTTTTTGTCAGTGGTTTCCTTAGCTGTGCAAAAGCTTTTGTTTCATTAGGTCTCATTTGTTATTTCTGCTTTTGTTTGTTTTAGGAGACTGATTCAAAAAAAATATTGCTACAATTTATGTCAAAGTGTTCTGCCTATGTTTTCCTCTAGGAATTTTATAGTATCTAGTCTTACATTTAGGTCTTCAACCCATTTTGAGTTTATTTTTGTGTATGGTGTTAGAGAATGTCCTAATTCCATTCTTTTACATGTAGCTGCCCAGTTTTCCCAGCACCTTATTGAAGATATTGCTTTTTCTCCATTATATATTCTTGTCTCTTCTGTTCTAGATTAATTGACCATAATCACCTGAGTTTATTTCTGGGCTATCTCTTCTGTTCCACTGATCTGTCTGTTTTTGTGTCAGTACCATACTGTTTTGATTACTGTAGCTTTGTATTGTAGTCTGAAGTCAGAGAATGTGATATCTCCACTCTTTCCTTCTTTCTCAAGATTATTTTGGTTATTTGGGATGTTTTGTGTCTCTTACAAATTTTAAAATTATCTCTTCTAGTTCTGTGAAAAAATGACATTACTATTCTTTTAGGGATTGCAATGAACATATAGATTGCCTTGGGTAGTATGTTCATTTTAACCACATTAATTCTCCCAATACAAGAACACAGTATATCTTTCCATCTGTTTGTGTCAACTTCCATTTCTTTCATCATTGTCTTATAGTTATCTGAGTACAGGTTTTTTACCTCCTTATGTAGGTTTATTCCTAGGTATTTTATTCTTTTTGGTGCAATGGTAAATGAGATTCTTTCCTTAAATTCTCTTTTTGAACTTTCATTGTTAGTGTATAGAAATGAAACAGATTTCTACATATTAATTTTGTACCTTACGACTTTACTGAAATCACTGATGAGCTCTAGTAGTCTTCTGGTGGCATCTTTAGGATTCTCTATGTATAGTGTCATGTCATCTGCAAATAGTGAATGTTTTTACTTATTCTTTTTCAATTTGGATTCTCTTTATTCCTTTTTCTTGTCTGATTGCTGTGGCTAGGACTTCCAATACTATTTTGAATAAAATGGTGTGAGTGTGCATCCTTGTCTAGTTCCTGATCTTGGAGGAAATGCTGTCAGCTTTTCACAATTGAGTATGATGTAAGCTGTGGGTTTGTCATATATGGCCTTTATTATGTTGAGGTATGTTGTCTCTATGTCCACTTTCTGGAAACTTTTATCGTAAATGAACATTGAGTTTTGTCAAAAGCTTTTTCTGCCTCTATTGAAATGATCATATGGTTTTTATTCTTCAATTGGCTATTGTGGTGTATCACATTGATTTATTTATGGATATTTAAAAATGCTTGCATCTGTGGGATACATCCCACTTGATCATGTTGTATGATCCTTTTAATGTTGGATTCAGTTTTCTAGTATTTTGTTGAGAATTCTTGCATCTATGTTCATCAGTGATATTGTCATATAATTTGTGTGTATGTGTGTGTGTGTGTATGGTAGAAGGAGCCCCCAAGAATGGCTGTTGCCAGTGCTATGTCCCCAGGGTGAGCCATGGCCACTCCCTACCTCTGTGGGAGACTTCTCAAGACTAGCAGTTAGGTCTGGCCCAGGCTCCTATAAAATTACTGCTTTTGCCATGCGCACCAGTACATGTGAGATTTTGTGTGTACCCTTTAAGAGTGAAGTCTCTATTTCTGCCAATCCTTTGGGACTCATAAGAATAAGCCCTACTGGTTTTCAAGGCCAAATGCTTTCTGGTACATGACCCCCAGTCTGTGTAGCCTGACATGGCGCTCAGAACTCTCAGTCCTGTGTGAGAACCTCTGCAATATATAATTATTCTCCAGTTTCTTGGCTGACAACCCAGGGTTATGCAACTTGATTAAATAGCAAGTCAGCACCTCCTACGTCTCTCATTGTGGTTCCTTCTTTATGTCTTTAGTTGTAGAAGATGATTTCTGGCATACTCCAGTCTTTTTCAATGATGATAGTTCTGCAAATAATTGTGATTTTGGTGTGCTTGTGAGAGGAGGTGAATTCAGGGTCTTTCTACTCTTCCATTTTTGTAAATTCCCCTAGATGTTCTGTAGGTGACAAGTCCAGGTTAGCATGACTGGCTTCTGTCCTGTAAGTATTAGGCCAGAACTAAAGTGTCAGCTGGCTTGGGCTATGATTGGGAGGCCCTGGGAAGTATATGCTTCCAAATTCATTCAGTCATTGCCTGAGTAAAGTTCTTTGCAATGGAAGGACTGTGGTTTGTTTTCCTGGCTGTCTGGCAGGTGGCTACTGCCCTTAGAGGCCTCCTAGAGGCCTCATTCAGGGCCCCCAAGTCTCATAGCCAGCAACATAACATCAAACCTTTGTCACTCTTGCAATCTCTCTGATTTTCCTCCCAGTGCATTTCTCCTCTGTTTCTTCTTTCTATTCTTTGATCTTGATGAAGTCACCTCTTAAAGTTTTTTAAAAAGTTTTTTAAAAAAGTATTTTAATAGGCTGGCATTCAATATGTGACTTTTTTCTGCTTATTTTTTTCATATCACTTCTATACTCCATTTCTTACCTATCCATTATACTTATGAACTTCTTGTTAGCAGGACTAATAAATATCTAGATTGTGAGATGACACATGATTATCTTACTATAAATAATTTTTACCTATTTATTTAAGCCCTTTATTGGAATATAATTGCTTTACACAGTTGTGCCAGTTTCTGCTGTACAACAAAGTGAATCAGCTGTATTTATGCATATATCGCCATATGCCCTCTCACCCGTGAATCTTTCCCATTCTCCCCATCCAGACCCTCTAAGTCATAACCCATCATCGAGTAGATCTCCTCGTGTTAAGCAGCAGCTTCCAACTAGCTATCTATTTTACATTTGGTAGTGTATATATGTCAATGCTACTCTCACTTTGTCCCAGCTACCCCTTCACCCCCTTGCCCTGTGTCCTCAAGTCTGTTATCTACATCATCATCTTTATTCTTGCCCTGTCACTGGGTTCATCATTACCATTATTTTAGATTCCATATATATAAGTTAGCATTTTTTTTTTCTTTCTGGCTTACTTAGCTCTGTATGACAGACTCTAGGTCCATCCATTTCACTACAAATAACTCAATTTCACTCCTTTTATGGCTGAGTAATATTCCATTGAATATATGTGCCACATCTTCATGATCCATTCATCAGATGATGGACATTTAAGTTGCTTCCATGTCCTGGCTATTGTAAATAGTGCTGCGATGAACATTATGGTACATGTTTCTTTTTAGATTATGGCTTTCTCTGGGTATATGCCCAGAAGTGGGATTGCTGGGTCATATGGTAGTGTTATTTTTAGTTTTATTAGGAACCTTCATACTGTTTTCCATAGTGACTGTACCAATTTACCTTCCTACCAACAGTGCAAGAGGATTCCTTTTTCTCCAAACCCTCTCCAGCACTTATTTTTTCTAGGATTTTTGATGACGGCCATTATGACTGGTGTGAGGTGATACCTCATTGTGGCTTTGACTTGCATTTCTCTAATGAGTAGTGACGTTGAGCATCTTTTCATGTGTTTGTTAGCCATCTCCATGTCTTCTTTGGAGAAATGCCTATTTAGGTCTTCTGCCCATTCTTGGATTGGGTTATTTGCTTTTTTGATATTTAGCTGCATGTGGTGCTTCTATATTTTGGAGATTAATCCTTTGTCAATTGCTTCATTGGAAAATGTTTTCTCCCCCCCTGAGGGTTGTCTTCTTGTCTTGTTTATGGTTTCCTTTTTTGTGCAGAAGCTTTTAAATTGGTCCCATGTGTTTATTTTTTACTTTATTTCCAGTACTCTCAGAGGTGAGTCAAAAAAGGATCTTGCTTTGATTTATGTCATAGAGTGTTCCTCTATGTTTTACTCTAAGATTTTTACAGTGTCTGGCCTGACATTTAGCTCTTTAATCCATTTTATGTTTATTTTTTCCTGTAATTGCTATCTCATCTCATGGTGTTGGGGTCAGAGAAGATGCTTGATATGATTTTTATTTTCTTGAATTTGCCAAGGCTTAATTTGTGACCTAAGATGTGATCTATCCTGGAGAATGTTTCATGTGCACTTGAGAAGAAAGAGAAAGTGTATTCTCTATTTTTTCAATGGAATGTCCTATAAATATCAATTAAGTTGAGATGGTCTAATGTGTCAGTTAAAGCTTGTGTTTCCTTATGTATTTTCTATTTGGATCATCTGTCCATTGGTCTAAGTGGGGTGTTACAGTCTCCTACTATTATTGTGTTACTATCGGTTTCCCATTTTATGGCTGTTAGCATTGCCTTATATATTTAGGTACTCCTGTTGGGTGCATAGATATTTACAATTGTTATATCTTCTTCTTGGACTGATCCCTTGATCATTATGGAGTGTCCTTCCTTGTCTCTTGTAATAGTCTTTAAAGTCTAATTTGTCTGATATGAGTATTGCTACTCCAGCTTTCTTTTGACTTCCATTTACATAGAATATCTCTTTTCATCCCCTTACTTTCAGTCTGTATGTGTCCCTAGGTCTAAAGTGGGTCTCTTGTAGACACCATAAATAACAGTCTTATTTTTGTTTCCATTCAGCCAGTGTGTGTCTTTTGGTTGAAATACTGAATCCATTTGCATTTAAGGTAATTATTAACATCTATATTACTATTACTATTTTCTTAATTGTTTTGTGTTTGTTTTTGTAGGCCTTTTCCTTTTTTTGTGTTTCCTGCCTAAAGAAGTTCCTTTAGCAATTGTTGTAAGGCTGGTTTGCTGGTGCTGAAGTCTCTTAACTTTTGCTTGTCTGTAAAGCTTTTGATTTCTCTGTTGAATCTGAATGAGATTCTTGCTGGGCAGAGTATTGTTGGCTGTAGGTTTTCTTCTTTCAAGACTTTAATATGTCCTGCCACTCCCTTCTGGCCTGCAAAGTTTCTGCACAGAGATCAGCTGTTATCCTTATGGGTTTTCCCTTATATGTTATTTGTTGCTTTTCTCTTTCTGCTTTTAATATTTTTTCTCTATGTTTAATTTTCATTAGTTTGATTAATATGTGTCTCAGTGTGTTTTTCCTTGGATTTATTCTGTATGAGACTCTTTGCCCTTCTTGGCCTTGATTAACTATTTCCTTTTCCATGTTGAGGAAGTTTTCCAATGGACTTGATTAACTATTTCCTTTCCCATGTTAAGGAAGTCTTACACTATAATTTCTTCAAATATTTTCTCAGACCTTTTTTTTTTCCCCCTTCTTCCTCAAGGACACCTATGATTCGAATGTTGGTGCACTTAATATTTTCACCAAGGTCTTGGAAACTGTCTTTCATTCTTTTTATTCTTTTTTCTTCTTCCTTATCTGTGGCAGTTGTTTTCTGCATTCTATCTTCCAACTCACTTACTCGTTCTTCTGCGTCAGTTATTCTGCTGTTTATATCATCTAGAGTATTTTTACCTACAGTTATTGTGTTGTCCATTACCATTTCTTTGCTCTTTAGTTCTTCTAGATCCTTATTAAATGTTTTTTGTATTTTCTATATTTTGTTTTTGAGATTTTGGATCATCTTTACTATCATTACTCTGAAATATTTTTCAGGCAATTTGTCTATTTCCTCTTTATTTATTTGGTATTGTTGGTTTTTATCTTGCTCCTTTGCCTGCAAGTTGTTTCTTTATTTTCTCATTTTGTGTAATTCATAGTATTTGCTGTCCCATTTTCCTATGCTGCCTAGTAGTAGTTCCTCTTGTTTCTGTTCTCTGTCCCCTGTGGTGGGATTGGTCCAGTGTCTTGAGTAGGCTTCCAAATGGAAGAGTCTGGTGCCTGCTTTCTGGTGTGTTGATCTGAATCTTTTCCCTGTGATAAGCAGGGCCATGTCAAGTGCTGTATTTTAGGGTGTCTGTGAGCTTAATATGGCTTTAGGTAGTCTGTGTGCTGATGGGTGGGTTTATGTTCCTGTCTTGTTTGTAGTTTGTTGTGAGGTATCCAGAACTGGCAATGTCAGGCAGTCAGGTAAAATTGCATCTTAGATTCTGTTGGAGGCCTCCATGAGAGTTCTCTGTGGTTAGAATTCCCTGTGGCTGCTGATTCTCTAGTGGTCTAGCATCCTGAACTCAGTGCTCCCTCCCCAGAACCTCAAACTTAACTTCTGGTCGAGGAATCCAGGTTCCACAGGTTGCTCGTCCTTCTTGTGTCTTCGATGCAGTATAAATGAAAAATACATTTTTTTGTAGTAGTTCTCGATCATGTTGGTCTCCGAACTCGTTTGCTCTCCTTTGAGCCTGGAGCCTGTGGAGTGGCAGATAAATCTTTGTCAGATGCTAGATTCTTAGCTCCTTTTTGTTCTGAGCTTTCAGAATTTTTCAAAGCATTTCTCTTTCCAGCTGAGTCCAGAAACCAGCTGGAGTCCCTATTATAAATCTTTGATTATAAAAATAAATTTTAACTCACATCACCCCTTCTCTTACATATGGGATAATTTTCAATATATGAACTTTGAACCCTCTCATAGTAAGTTCCTGTCTATCTTAATTCCGCTCAAGTATAGGTACTAGACAATTTCTACTTGTCTACTAATCTCAACAATATAAAGCCTTGACCAAAACTAGCAATATATTAAGTGGTCCGTCCCTACTATTGAGTGTGATATTTATTATTAATTGCACTACCCTAAGATTGCTGTCTAGTGTTATTTTTTTCATGAATGCCAAACACACTGTATTCTTCCCCTACAAACTTTTCCTAGATATGTCCATTCCTGTTGTGTTTTTCTATATGGTTTTCAGTAGGCTCTGCTGGAGTTAGAGCTGTGCCCTAAATCTAAAAGCCTTTATCTATTTACCAGTTCTTCACCATAACCTTCTCTCTGAATGTTGCATCTTCAAATCACTCTGCTATAGCTATTGGAAAGAGACATACTTTAATTTAGATTGCAACCCCTAAAACTCTAAGGACACCATCCACCTCAAAGGATATACTCAGATTATCATAATTCCTGGTTACTGTGATTTGCCTTACTACCCATCCTAGTGAAGGCTAGCCTCCCCATAACCAGATGCATCCCACGTGACCAACCTCAGTTCTATTTGTTCTTTATTTTTCCTTACTTCTGCTTCTCTGTGGCTTCTGCATGGCTTAAGGCAACTTCTCAGGATAATGTTCTAGATTTTCATGTTATAATTCAAATAAACTGAGATTAAGATTTTATATGAGCCTTAATTCCAATTTTTACAACTCTGTGGGAAATATTTTTGTCAGCCTAAATTATCACATTAATTATTATCTTCTTGCACTACCTGTATAATTTGATGTTTATTTTTACTTATTTGAAGGTAAAATAATTTTCTACTACTCACCAACTCACCTTTACTTCCAACATTACAAAATCTTGAAATGAACAATTCAAAAACTAACATAATTTTATCACTAAAGCTTTATTTTTAATATTTGATTATAGAATAATTTCTTCTTTAGTAATTAAGTAAAAATAAAGCACCCTCTATAACTCATTTTTACTTCCTAGCCTAATTATTACTCTTAAAAGCTTGATAGAAATATAAAATTAGAACATATTTGAGATTTTCAAACCATCCACATTTCTGTTGTATCTATTTCACTTAGTAGATGATAATGAATTATGAGAAAAAAGGTGCTATAATAATCACAAGGGCTGATATCCATCTGGCATTCAATGGTAAATTGTACTACCAAATATTCCCTCTTTGTACTGGGTGTTTTTGGATTGATCAGTGTCCACACATTACTGATTTTTAATATTTGAACATCATAATGCTCTTTGTTTTCCAAAACATTTTTGGAAATAATCAACTGTGTCCACAGTTTTTACACATATTAATAAGCATAAGTAAATCTAGGGATTAAAATTAGCATATTTGAATTACTTTTTGTTGTTTATATAAGAGTATATCTATTTTTGTACATCTCTATCTATCTATCTATCTATCTATCTGGAGAAAGAAGGAAATAAACAGAGAGTAAGTAAGCACTACTTGGCAAGATTTTAGTTATTGAAAATAGATTTCTACATGTCTAGGGATTTATAGTAACCCTGCTTATTTGATAATAAACAGCAGCATCAATGATATGAAAGAGCTATGTATGGCTCAAAATTCTACAGATGAACCAAATTTTCCTGAGGTAAGCTATCTATAATTTTAAAGATAAGAAATAGGGACAATTCAGGGCTTACCTGGTGGCACAGTGGTTAAGAGCCTGCTTGCCAATGCAGGGGACATGGGTTCGATCCCTGGTCCAGGAAGATCTCACATGCTGCAGAGCAACTAAGCCCATGTGCCACAACTACAGAGCCTGCACTCTAGAGCCCACCAGCCACAACTACTGAGTCCACGTGCTGCAACTACTGAAGCCTGTGCACCTAGAGCCCATGCTCTGCAACAAGAGAAGCCACTGCAATGAGCAGCCTGCACGCCACAATGAAGAGTAGCCCCCACACACCGCAACTAGAGAAAACCCATGCACAGCAAAAAAGACCCAACACTGACAAAATAAATAATATAAAACAATAATAATAATAAAATAAATAGGGACATTTTGTTTATTTTCCAAATTAAATACTTAAACTGGAAACTTCAATCTCTTCCAGCTCTTTGGAAATACACAACCACACCTATATACACCTAACGATATGCATAGTGATACTTGTTGATTAACTGTCTAACCCTCAAATTTAGACATCAATATTTTGTGTATTGATTGAAATTACTTCATATTATAGCATTAAGTTCACTGAAATATTGTGTAAAATATCTAATGCTACTTAGGAATATTAGACTAGGTAGTTATAAAAATAAATAATTACATAAAATAATAATTCCATAGCCCAAATTATTTGTTATAAGTTGTGTAGTTGTTCAGCATATGTCCACTCTCCTTTCTTCCTCCGTACTGTGGGAAGAATATATTTCCCTGCCCCACTGATGCTGATCTTGGGTGTGTGACTTATTTGATCAATGGCATGTGAACAGATGTGATGTACAAATGTCCAATAAATGCTAATTACTGCCAGTTCTCATGAGCTTTTGACAGCTGCCTAGAGAGTATAATGTCCTGTATGATGGATACAAATTCTTTCTGGGTCTGCAAATGGGAAATCACATCATTCAAACCTCAGATCTATCTTCAGCCTTAATCCAGGCCAAGTGAAGATGAGGAGAGCTAAATGGAATCTTAGCTAAACTGAAGACTCAGAAATAAGAAATAAATATTTTTTGTAAGCTTTAGACTCATAGGTTGCTCATTACTTTGACAAAGTCTTGCTAACCTGTAATGTTTATAAAACACATATTTAATGTGTCAATTTGGAATATCTTTATGTTGGAGATTTTAATCATAATAATGTAAATATTTACCAGTGTTTCAACAGTCAATGTAATTTTACTTTTGTCACAAATAAGGAAAGTCAAGACAGTAAAAATCGCTGCTGATATTCATTACAATTTTACATTATTACTGTCGCTTAACAGTATCTCTTAATGTCTTTGTGGTTTCTGTCACTGGTCTCCAGTGATGGTGAATATTGGGAAGACAACTAACAGTGATTTCTACTGCTAGAATTGTTTACTATACCCCCCAATTCTTGCTCTCTCCATCTACCTGTAATACCAGAGTATGGTAATATACACACTTTATACTACATATTTCAAAAATATGTTTTTTTCTACCTTAGAAAAGTTTCCTACATTAATAATAAGACATAACGGACAGATGTTACACAGTTAATTGAAGCAAAGAGTACAGTATCAAGGTGAAGTCATCTTTACTTAAAGTTCATATTTAGTGGGCAGTCATCCCAACAAGATGGCTAAAGAGAATAAAATTTGGTGTGTCAGATTTAATGATATAGAAAGTGGAGAGAGATCATATTAAAATGCACTACAGATACATAGTCTGAGAGAGTTTATGAGCCCTAGGTTTTATTGCTCACATTCTTCTATATGATTGGATGCTATATATTATAATGCAATCTTCAGATGTTCAAGACAAGGTTGTGACATTGCTATAAAAACCTTGTAATGTGAAAGGATTTAGTCTCTCCAAGGTAAGAATATGTCGGTTTCACGCTTTTAAAGATTATGTGAAACATAACCTTTTAATTCTAAGTAAAATCTAAAATGCAATCACATACCTAGCTTTTGCTTACAGATTTAGCTTTTTCCTTTTCTCTTGTATGTTCTCATTTTGCCCTAAGTATATACATGCAGCACATTCTCTCAACGATGCATCATTTCTTAGTTTAGTTAATATCAATTTCCATAAAATTATTCTGTTGCATTTTTTTTCCTTTCTAGAACAGCTGGTTTCCTCCTTACTTGGGATGTAATTCAAGAAATATTTACAAGTATCTTAGTTTTACTATGTCAACCCTTCTATTAGTTTTAGCAGAAACTCATCACTTACTAAAATAGAAGTGATAGCAGCAATTAACTTAGGCTATCCTCTATCTGTGGTCTTAATCTGGCATATTAAAAATTCCTTCTTTAGTTTGGCTTTAGTTCCTTCTGTTTTATAAAAAGATGAAAAACTCATGCTTTTTCCTATTCAAAAAAGTGGGAGATTGAAGAGTAATGTAAGCAGAAAATATGAAATTTCATGTGCATTCTGCAATAACATTGGGTCCAAGAATGCTCGCACTGAAATCAATTTAGTATATTTGTTATTAGGAATTTGGAAATGTGGACTTCAGTAAACATCAGAAGGACAGAATCAACCTCTCAATGTACCAAGTGACCAAATAAATAAATCACAGCAAATAAAGTTGCATTCTATGCCAAGTTTAATATGTAACATATCAATATGGAATCATGGGTCATAGGTGGTAACTGGATAAAATAAACCTCTGACCTTATTAAAATCTTTGATAAAATGAAAATAATGATAAACTATAGAGAAATAAAGAATAATTTTCCATTTTTAATAAACTATGTAAAGTATATATAGACATAGCAGATATTAAAATATGATGAAGTAATATTGACATTGATATTCTCCATTTTTAATGTACCATTTTGAAGAAAAATAGTTTTTTTTTTCCTAATCAATAGTGTTTTTAAAAAAACTTAAGTTATTTAATGGAAATGGGAGAATCAGGAAATCAGAAAGTAAAAGATTAAGCAGCTTTTGATTGTTAAATGATGGCATACAAAATACCAAATACCAATAGTAATAAATTTATTATGTTACTCTTTTTTTCCCTTCAGTAAGAAAGATTTGACCCATGAAACCCTACTCACATCTCTCAACAAACATTACAGGAAAATTGTATTTTTTTCTTACTTGTTACCTTTCTTGATGATATTTTATGCCTCTTTAAGGAAAAATTTTAAAAAGAGATCAGTAAAGTAGCCCTGAATAGCATTTAATAAAGGTAGATGAAAAATGAAAATGAGAGTGACTTTATTAAAAGAATACAGATTTTCCACTATTAGTATATAGTCTTTCATGAAACAGGGAAGACTATATGTTGAAAAAAATTAAAATAATAATGTCAAGACAGCAAGTTGAGAGATAAATACAAAATTAATAAAGAATTATTGTATTTTTTCTCCTACAATTTTTAGCTATTGTGGCCACTTATTTAATCTGACTTATAAAATGTACTGGTACAGCAGTCTATAAGAAGACCTAGTAAAAGATAATTTGAATATTCTTAAGGTATTTGAATCTATAAGACCTAATAACTTGCTTCCTAGGGTGCTGAAAATGAGTGAGGTCATTGTAGGGTAACTACTTACTGGTTTGAACAACTTGTAGATTAGTGGGATATATTCATGAATATTAGAAGAGGAACATTGGACAAAGTCAGTCTAGAATTTGCACATTTTTAAGTTTAATTCTTTTAACTTAGAAAAGCATGATAATAATTTTTTTTCAAACCATTAGAAAACCATGAGGTTTCTAGCAAAGTTTCATATATTCAAAAATTATGTTTGAGTAAATTAAACACTTTCTAAACTACAATAATAAGCTTGTGAAATCAAGGAGAAGTTATAGAAATCAGTCTTTATCTAGGAAATTTAATTCAGAGACAGGCATGTAGAATGAAAAAAATGACAATCGTAGTCTAAGGCATAAATTTGATTCAGACCCAAAGTTTTTATGAGGTCATAATTAGTAGTTAGTTTTGAAGTACATGAAAAACCAAAATATAAAGACATACACAAACACACGCACATACATACACACACATTCTAAATAGCTTGCAAATGAGATCAAACTTTAAGACCTCTATGGAGAGGAAAGGCATTTAGACATAATTTAGACAATTATGCCCAAACTGAAATATTCCATACTGGTCAATTAACCTTTGTAGACTTCTTATCTGTAAAACACATACTTTCTAAGGTCCCTTATAATTGTAGGGTTTTATGAGTCTGTTAGAGACAACCAGTAGTTTAGAAGACAGACACAGAGCACAGCAGAGGAGTGTTTAAAATATCCAAATAGAATAAAAATTATCCAATACAAAATCATTCCCCTTCTCGCTGACCAAATTATCTCACACAGATACCATATCAAGCAAAAAGTTTAACAAGGAGAGAAATGTATCATGTTAGACACCTTCATAGATAGGTAGACATTAGGTGTGAGCTACAGTTGTAGCAGTAGAACCACAATGGGAGAGATTAAAATGAAAGAAACTTTTTGAAGGGTGAATAAGCAGACTTTGGTGATTGATTATATATGGGCAGAAGATGGGGGGAATGAAGAAGAAAAGTCAGATACACCTTTAATTTATGAACCTTGAACTTGGGAAAATTATATTACAATTGATTAAGTTGGATGAGACAGGAGGGAACTTGTTTTTGAATGGAAGATAACTACTTCACTTTTTGTTATATTGAGTTTAAGAATATAGACTGAAACAGAAATGGTCAATAAACAATTTAAAGTATATGATAGGAGCCTACTATAAACCAGACTAGTTTTAGTACAAACTGTCTAAGAGCAAAAACCCTGTCAAATTTGTCTTCATCTTATTTGTCAAAGGCAAATAAGTACAAAATTCTGGAACATAATCTGGTACATAACAGATTCTCAAAAAAATCTTTTGAAAAAATAATTAATATATAAGCTCTTTTACAGATAAAGTAATAAGAAAAGAAGCAATCTGAGGAAAGAATAGAAAGAAAACCTGATCTTTACTGAAAGCCTAGATTTAAGGACAAGAAAAATAGAAACCAATGAAGAAGAGAGAAAATAGTTATACAAAATAAAGAGGAAAAAAATAAGAAAGAAAGAAAGGAGGAGAACCAGGATTACAGTGTCATAATTGCCAAAGGTTTAGTATTTCAAGAATATAATTGACAGAATGATATTTCAGGTTTCAGATTTTCAGAAGAAATTCTATACCAACATTCCAACTGGAACTGTGCAATAATCTTCCTCATTCTAATCAGACATTTCTTTATCCTTTCATCAACTCTGATCCATAATCTCAATTACATTAATAAATAACTTTCCCCATTATGTTCAACATTCTCATTACTACTCAACTTAGTCTTATCATATCTTGTCTATTCTACCTTTATTCATGTTTTTAACTCATTATACCCTACAGAAGCTTTATTATATTGTGTATAAACTCCACTATATACTTATTTTTTCCATAGGCTCTTTAATATCCTCAAGTAAATTAGATCCCTCACAAGATAACCCCAAATCAACTATGCCTTCTCCTCATCAACATGAAACATTTTAAGGGACATAGTTGGCTCACTCCTTCTCTAGTGCCACTTGTAGGCTATCTGTGTTCAGCAATCTAAAATATCACTCATAAAACTCTCTTTCTGTGACATTCGTGTTACTGATTTACACTTTCCTACTCTTTTCCAAACTCAATATTTTTTTACTCAATTTCAAGACAAACATCTTCCTCAAAGTATTTGCCACCTGGATCAGAGATTCCTCTTTTCTCAGCCCACTGCTATTGCTCAAGACGACTTGACTTCTACATTGGAAGTTCTTTAAAGATAACAAACTCACAAATGTGTATCTCAATTCTAATTTAATTGATCCCCAAAGTATTTTTACAACCACTGGTGTAGCCACACATATGTTTTTAATAACTTTTGCATCTTGCTCCTTTTCTTAATACAATTCTTTACCTTCAGCCTCTATCACCCATTCACAATTGCAGGAAGTACTATTTGCCTTCATTGTTACCTCTATCCCCTTAACTCTATAAACTTAACAGTCTATGTATCTCATTCTGCTTTCTCTCAATTTACTAACAGTTTTATTCTACTTTCACTAGCAAATGAGTGGGTCACAAATGAGTGGGTCACAAAGACAAATGTTTATTTCTTTGTCACATTAACTGTTGGTTGTGGGTTGGCTGAATATCTTCTCAGTGTGTCTTCTTCATTCTAGGATCTAAGGTGAAGAAGAAACCTTTATCTGTAACACAAAGTTTTCATGGTATAGGGGAAAAAAACAGTGGTAGAACCACATAATTGTTCTTAAAAAGCTTATGCCAAGAAGTTTTAATTTCAATTCCATTGATCAAAATAAGTCACATGCAAAAACCTATCATCCCTGAGGCAAGGATTTATATACCCTCTCCTCAATGAGGGTCAAAGCAGTGATTTATATCCCTCAGATAAAGAATGATAACAAGCAACAGGGAACAATAACATACACTTTCTAGACTAGCCAACATGCATTTCTATTGTCAATAAAGATTATGATGTTTTTGCTGGAACCATACACAACTCTTGCCACATCCAGAAAGCCAAGCTCCAAAATTGAATACTCACCACCATTGGTAATCCTTGTTTTAATTTCTCAGATGTTGAACATCACTAGAATAAGTCACAAAGGCATGCTGTGTGGGTCCTCTTGAGAGTTTGCTTATGTATTCCAGCATTCTTTTCTGCTTAGCATATTTTTATATATTTCTTATGTCTATCACTCTCTCCCTACTCTTGCTGTGCCAAATATTTCCCATATCCCTTAAATTTTTACTCACAGTTCTTGTCTCTTCACTATTAGCAGATGACTGTTTTAAAGATTTGTAAAATGTCTTATTGTACTCTCCTGCCACTTTGAAAGTTCTATGAAACATTTTATCATCTGTCTTCTTTCAATACACAGATCATGAGTTTCTTCAGTGACTGACTCCACTCCATTAGTGTGCTTGAAACTATATAGAATTTGGAATCAAACAGACTTAGATTTGATCTATGACTGTTCTCATATGAGGATGGTAAAATAGAAAAACATCAATACTTACTTCATAGGAGTAATGTGAGTATTAAGTGAGACAATATAAGAGCTTAAAATATGATAGGTAATTATAATAATTAGTTTTCTGTTCTTTTTTTTCTCCTCAATGTATATTACTTTCCATTTGCTCTCTGTTGCTGATGTAATTTGTATCTTTCCTCTTGTCTTTTTCAATAGACTGTGAATGACTTTAGGAGAGTATGTCTTATTTGTAGCTCTAGGTCCGATTGAGTTATATAAGATTTGGGATATAGAAAACACTCAATAAGTACATGATGAATGTGAAAATGAATGATTGAGACCTGTTTTAATTTGTATGATTAAGTTATCTTTTCATCTTCCTCTGAGAAGGTCATCCATAAATATCCTTCTATTGTTTATATCTCTTGGTCAACAGACAGTTTCTTTAACCTATGTTTGATTGTTAAAAAAATGGCTGCAATTTTCTACATCTTTGTGTTTTAACACCCTATAAAATGGGACTCCAGCTTTTCCACTCATGAGGTGGAGTCTATTTACTCACTCTTTGGATTTGAGTTGGTGTTATGATTTGATTTGGGAAAAATAATGCCACAGAAGTAACTGAGTTCCCATTTTTAGTGTATGCCTCCAAAGCCTTTTCTATCTTGCTACACTGTCCAACAATAATGAAAACAATCAAAGGATATGCTGCTAAATGATGAGAAACACCTGCTGCCCCAGCCAATAGTCAGTTAGCTGCCAGCCATGAGAATAAGGCCATTTTAGAGGAGCCAGCTCCCTGCTGACTTTGCAACTCATTCTCCTTTACCTTTTCAGAAATTTTACACTGTTGAATATGTGCAAATCAAGGTGATATCCACAAAGAGTAGGAAATGGAAAACACAACATTTCTTTTGTATTTCTACCTTTCAGGTACTAGCCTAGATATTTTACATAATTTATCTCATTTGATACCTATAATCATATGCTGATTTAGGCAAAATTTGCTTCATTCAATGGATGAGAATACTTAATTTGAAAAGATTGAGAAATTTTCCCAAGGTCACATCTTTAAGTTAAGCCTAGCTCTACCAATATATCAGAATCCCTCAAACAAGATTAAAGATAAAATGTTACTGATAAATGGTTTCTCTATTATATATCACAAAATAATTAATAGAGGATTAAGAAAATAGGTTGTTCTTATTAAGTACTAAGGGGAAGTACAGTATTATTCTATTACAGGTAGCTGAAATTAGGTTTCAATAAATAATGAAAAGTTTGCCATTTGACTTATTTTGTGGGCAAGTTTTATCTACTTTCTTTTAGTACTTATGCATCCAGAAATGTTGCTGTCTTTATTTTTATCCTTAACAAATTCACTGTCATTGTATTAACCATGTTTACACTCCTACCTTTTTCATAATCACAAAGGTAGATTTCTCTTTATTCTTCAAAAATGGATTCAGTAATTCATGAAAACACAGGGGGGATGTTGGCTATTATCTTTTTTTTGAGTTTACTCAGCCACCCACAACTGGCATAAATATTAATGGACCTGTGGAGGGTCTGTTATCTATGCAGTCATTTCTGAATAAACTGAATGAGAAAAGCTCATAGTCACTACAATATCTCCCTTACTGTAAAATGTTAGAAACCATTATTTATGCTAACATATTACTTACTCAGTATGGTTTAATCATAAGAGGACAAAGTGTACCCTAATTTTTAAAGAAGCACAATAAAATATATCACTATATCAAAATTAATGTTTCTAAATTGTCAGCAAAATGTCACTATAAATGGCCAACGTAAAGGTGAGGTTTTAATTTACCATAGTGAAAGAGGACTGGTCTTGGAATTACTGTATTATCAAAAGTCATAGATTAAATTGAATAAAATGTTACCTTTCATTTTACAGATGAGGTATTTAAAGTAAGTGGAAGTAACTTAGTAAAAATAAGCTGGTCCAGATCACAGTCTTAGATTGCTAGGCCAATTATTTTTTCAGTAAGTCATGCTGGAAAAATGGTAGCAATAGCACCATACTTACAATAAGGACACTATGTGGTCGGTTAAAGCATTGGCTTAGAGAGGAAGAACCGTGCATAAAGTTCCTTTTTTTGGTGCCCTTGAGCAAGTCACACTCCTTTCTTAGTTTTTACTTGCTCCAGTGTACAATGAGGGACTTGTCCTAGATATTTTCTTGGATTCCTTTCCATGCTGAGACTCTATGTACTCTGAGTATCAACTTATCCACATTCCTCCTTAAAAATCTTAACTGAATATTGCAAAAGCTGTTTTATTCTGAAATTATAAGGGATTTGCTCTCTTATCATTCAACCAATGTTTTTATTTACACTTTTTCATTGTTTGCTATCTTTCAAGTACATTTTACTCAAAGGCAGAGCACCTAGATTCTGCACTAGATGAAAATTACTGGAGGGCAAGGACTGTATTTAACATTTTATCCCAAGTGCCTGGTACACAGCAGGTGCTCAATAAGCATGGATAACTCAGTAAGCATTTTCTGTGCCTAACACAGTTGCTTGCCATTAGTATGAAATGAAATAATGGCTGATGATCATAACAATAATAATGCACTGAATTCTTCCAAAGGTGAGGCACTGTGTTAAATGCTTTACACATATTGTATCATATGATTCACAAAAAACTATTAATTATATCTCTTTTGCACATGAAGAAACTAAGGTTAAGAGAATTTAAGACCACACAGTAAATAAGGTGTAGAGACAGAATTTGAACCCAATATTCTGAATCCAGAGCAAACTAATGATAAAAAATAATGAGTTAAATCTATATTCACTTTAAAGTAAACTGAACTATCCAAAAATACTATTATGTATCCCAAATATCATTATCCAAGTGAAAATAATAGTTTACTTTTAGTAGTTCAAAAATGATGTTTTATGCTAATATTTCCCATAGCCACATTTATTTGTTCAGTTGTGAATTTATTCAACAAACATTTATTTATGACCTACTTTGTGCCCAGAATGGAAATTAGCATTGTCTCATTCTATGTTGATGTGATTTTGCTATTCAAAATAACTATTATTTATATTATAGACATAAAGATATTTTTCTAAATCCAAGAAGATGGCACTATCTTCTTAGACTGTGACCCAATGTCAAACTTCCTCTCTGACTATAATGTCTAAGGTTGAGTATGCAGCATAATTTTTAGATCTTGAGAGGCACACACACACACACAAAAACTTCTAAGTTACCACTGCATAAGGCACAGAGCACAGCAATTTATTCTTCTGTGCTTTGATGCACACAGAAAATTCAAAAAAGAATTTCAATTGTAGAACTAAAATATGTTTTTGAAATGCTGGAAAATAATCAATCTTACTCAAAAGAAAAACTCCAAAGCAGCACACTTATCCTGTAAGTATAAGTCATTGTGCTAAAGCACAGTGTAGGAAAATTTGCCCCAGACTTGGCATTAAGAGAAAGTTAAGAAAATCCTGTGTCTTGAGTACACTTCAAATTTATTTTCTGGGCCACCATAGCCTTTCTTTCTATATTAGGTCTTTTCTAGTTTTTGTCAGCTCTGGTGATCTGGGTTTTACTGAGTAGGATTTCCTCAGCATTCCACAGACTTGATGTTTTTCATGTTCTTTCTCAGAGTTCCCTGACATCAAAACAAAGCAAAAATTCTTGCTATCATTTTTTGTTTAATATTATAGTGTAGAATATTCCCAAATGTATGAAACAAAATCTTTGGAATTACTTCGTGGTGGAAAGAAGTGGATTATATTTTCTGATAGCAGTCTTGGTTTGCAACAAATACAAAAAGGATAAATTGGGCTGACAGGGAAAAAATAATAATAATAAAAAAAAAACAGACTTCAGACATGAATTTCATGAATGTAAAGGACAAACACATATCTAAACAAGAAATATAGTCACAAATTTACACCAAAGATATTATTCAGGGTATATTTTGTAGGTCTTAAAGTATAAAATATTATCTATTTTGAAGTTTGATAGGGTTTCCATGATGGCTAAGATCTTAATCACTTTATTATACATTTTCATGAGAGCTTTGTTCATGTTGCAACTGCATCAAGGCTTCTAAATTTTACTAATATTTTTAGGGAAAATATTAAATTATTTATGTTCTTATGCTGGGAATTGTTAAGATCAATGCATTTTATCAGAAGTATAAGTGGAGCTACAACAATTTTCAAAGAGTTTCTGTGAGATGCTTTTTATTTAAAAGATACAATGATGCCATGGTAAATAATCTTTGGAAACATGGCAAATTATCTCTCTTTCTTATTCACAATATAAAATGGCATGTAAGGAGCTTTGAGGAGTCCTGCAGTAAAGGAACTTCTTTAACTAGGTAATGCAGAATTCCCAATCTTATTTGATCATGGAGCCTTTTGTTTTTTTATCAAGTGATATCCAACACAGCTGGTGATTTAGTCTGGGAAGCACTGTAAGTGATTATGTGGATAGTCTATTTTTATGGAGATTAGAAAAAAATGTTTTAATGACATAAGCAATGAAACTAATGGTTCTAAGTAAACCTCTTGAGAAACCTCGGTTTAGATTAGAAACAAGTATGTAGGTTAAATATGCAATCTCATCTTCATTAGAGAATCTGTAGTCTGTTAATAAAGACATTGAATGCACAAATAACTGACATCTACAAACATGCTTGACTCAAATTAATGGGTCGTAGGAGTTAGGAAACTTTGTACTTTCTTAACTGATCCCAGTCAACACTTACAAGGACCAAAATGCTTCAGTTTATCACTTACATCAAAGGGATAGGCACAGCTCCATCTGTTGACTTCAGAATTCCACATGCTTTAAGAGTTTAAGGCAAGGCAAGATGAGAAAGAAAAGGTATTTCAAGTTGAAAATTAAACATAAAAATAGTAAGGGCAGATGAGTAAGTTGAGAAGGCAAAAAAATAGTAAAAGAATCACCAGCATAAATAAGAGCTATGATATGCACATTAGGTCTTGAAAATTCAATCTTGCACAAAGATTTTTGCAAACTTCCACTTCTTTGTATCTTATTCATCTTTCAGTTATGTCACTTTCCAACCTAATTTTTTACCCAAACAACATACAGACATGCAAACAGGTACACACACACACACACACACACACACACAAAGACCCCACACACACTTACCTTTGTGGTGATCTGGAGTATTAAAACTACTGAACATAAATATTGTCATAGAGAATTCTAGCTAATAAACTGATTCCAAATCCAAAGCAAGTGATTAATTTGAGTGTTTTCCAACTTTACACACACACACTCAAATATATATATATATATATATATATATATATATATATATTTGCCACTAAGTATAATTCTGGGTAAAATAATTGAGCAAAGACAATATTACATGATATAATAATATGCATGTTCCTTGCATACATACAATAGAATAATTCAGTGTAGCCTTAATCAATTAGAGAGATAAGGTGATATCTCATGGAAACATTTTTCTTTGAAATATATTGAATAATAGACGAAAAAGATAAGTTAAGAGATAAAGTGAAGATGACAAATTACTAAACTTTGGGATAAACTTTAAAAGATACTACCAGGTAATTTGATAAGAGTGTGGAGAGGGTGTGGAGAAAAGGGAACCCTCCTATACTGTTGGTGGGAATGCAAACTGGTACAGCCACTATTGAGAACAGTATGGAGGTTACTTAAAAAACTGAAATTAGAGCTACCGTATGATCCAGCAATTCCACTCCTGGGCATATATCTGTAGAAAACCATAATTTGAAAAGTTACATGCACCCCAATATTCATTGCAGCTCTATTTACAATAGCCAGGACATGGAAACAACCTAAGTGTCCATCAACAGAGGAATGGATAAAAAAGAAGTGGTACACATATAAAATAGAATATAATTCAGCCATAACAAAGAATGAATTAATGCCATTTATAGCAACATGGATGGACCTAGAGATTGTTATAGTGAGTGAAGTAAGACAGAGAAAGACAAATATTGTATGCTATTGATTATATGTGGAATCTAAAAAAAGTCTACAAATGAACTAATCTACAAAACAGAAATAGAGTTACAGATATGAAAAATAAACTTATGGTTACTGGGAGGTAAGAGGGGGAGGGATAAAGTGGAAATTTAGGATTGACACTTACACACTACTATATATATAAAATAGATAACTAATAAGGACCTACTGTATAGCACAGGAAATTCTATTCAATACTCTGGAATGGCCTATATAGGAAAAGAATCTAAAAAACAGTGTGTATATGTATAACAGATTCACTTTGCTATACACCTGAAACTAACACAACATTATATCAGTTATATGCCAATTTAAAAAAGAGTGTTTAAAACATGAAAAGACACATTGAGAAGACTCCAGATCTGAGTGGGATAGGAGTAAAAACTGAAAAAAAAAATAATAGGCAAAAATAGATGAATGAATAAATGTCTCCCAGATGACTATGAATAAGATAATAATGTTATTGAAACTGCTACCATGCCATACTTAAATAAGTATTATATTGAAGTCAGAAGACACTTTCCTATTATTACGCTGGACGTGAAAAAGCTATGAATAGAACACTGCAGAGTGATGCTGAACATACTCTATATCTCTATGATAATCACAGAAAGGGATGACTATGCCAACATTTTAATATCCAATATCTAATTCAATTGAAATATTTTATTTAATTAATAGGAAGAACTGATCTATTTATAATAATATTGTAGTAATTTTTTTAAAAAGAGCAGTTTCTCATAGCATTTTAGTTCTTAACTTCTGATAGTATCCTCCAAAAATGTCATTGAAAATAATAAAAATGTTAAAGATTACAATTAAACTACAAGAAGCAAATATTTGCATATATATGTATATATATATTCCATTGTGTGTATATGTGTCCTATTATTTTACCCAGCCTCTATGAAATAAGCATTACAATTCTTATTTTACACATGAGAAACTAAGGCTCTGAGTGGTTCAGTGATTTGTCCAATGTCACACACTTGGTAAGTGCTTGACCTGGAATTTGAAATAAAATATGCCTTATTTTAAAGAATGTATTCTTAAATTTTATGCTGTTCTGGTTCCAAATGGTATTTTATAAGTGCACAATGCTTTATGTAATAGTTCCTTACATGATATTTATTTATAGTGAGTTTTCTAAGTTGCAAATACTATTAAATTATTTCCATATATATATGCTACTAAATTATTTCCAAATGATCAACAAAGTAAATAAGAAGGAAAGAAAACAGTGATTCGGTTTAATCTTTCTTTTGAATAAACAGAAGTGAAGGAGCCAATCAAAATTCATTTCATTTTTAACCTCAAAATGACCCTTTCTTTTTCTCTCTGAAGAAAAACTATCCAAGGACAGATAGCCCCAGAGAGACTAATTTAATCTTTTACATAACAACCATATATTTAGAAAAAAGATAATTGGAGTACATTGTAATAGAGGTTTCAGACTACAAAAAAAAAAAAAAAGAAAACCCTGCAATTTTTAATAAGTTAATACTCAGTTATAAGAGTGAAAGTACAAACAGGTCAAGTAGTAGTGCAAACTATTCTTAAGAGAAAAATATAAAGATATAAGGATATGCCTTCTTGGGGACAAAAAGACAAAATTATTACATTTTCTTCTGAATCATGTACTACATTTTTACTCTCTGCCAGCCAGTATTCTAGAATACTTTATTTCTATACATAGTTAAACTCTATTAAAAAAAAAACAAAAACAAAAAAAAAAAAAACAAACTTTGTGTCCTTTTAAGACCACTGCTTCTTCCAGCAACTAATCTTGTCTCCCTTAACTGAGCAGATCACCTCCAAAGGCCATACCTATTGCTTTGCAATCTAGTTTATTATATTCAAAGAGTATCACAACAACTGCAGTTTATGTGAGTGTGTCAGCATTTCCATTTTATCTATACCCAGAAAATGCAATTTCTTCCCAAGTTCTCTGAAGTTCTCTCCAAGAACTCTCTCCACAGTACAAATAAATGGAATGGTACTGAATTAGAACATTGAAGACTTTGGTTACTTTCTGCAAACAATAGATATGAAGTATCACAAGGGTGCAGATGAATCCAATATATAGCTCTTGAAAGAAAACCTCTTCTACAAAGACAATGGCCAGCTCCAATTTAGGCCATGACAAGTGAAAGGAGAATGCTTACATGAGAATTTTCTTTTCTAGGTTTGTTTACCATGCAATCAATCAAGAAACATATTTTAGTCATATGCCAAGAGGAAAAAAATTCATAGCAAATGTTACCAGTGTAGGAGTTGTGGATCTCCTGGAGTTTGGAAGATGTAGGAGCTGAATCTTCTTAGCAGGAAGTAGAAGGGGAGAAAATGTCATACTTTCTCTAATACTTCCTGGCTTCCAATTTGATACCAATCATGATTTGTGGATATAGATTTAGTAGTCACCTCAATAACTATTATAAAAAAAGAGTGAATAACATAGCTTTAATTGAGTAATAATATGGGTAAGATGAATTTTATTTGGGGTCATAATAAGATGTTAATAAAAACATTTCTGTAGCTAGTAACTTATTATCTGTGAATAAAATCACAACTCTATTATATTCACCCAATTTTCTAAGGTAAATCTTTCCTCAGGAGAAAAGAATGAGTTTATTGTACTGTTTTACCTTTAATTTCTCTTTATTTGGTTAATCCTTTCCTCAGTTTCAGATCATACAAAGTAACATTCCTTGAGAAACTAGCACACAAAAATTAAAGTAATGCAAGTCTATTGTGGGCCAGTTTAGGTCACTAAAATAGCCATAGAGTTCAATTAGTGCATGCAGGATTAGTATATATAGCAAATAAAAATACTGGGCACCTAGCTAAATTTGAATGTTAGGTAAACAATACATATCTCTATTTAGTTAAGAATTTCCCATGTAATATTTGAAACATGCTTTTGTTTAAAAAAATCACTGTTTATCTGAAATCCAAATTTAACTGTGCTACTTCATTTTATCTGTCAGTAATATCTATGTGAGAATTAGAGTATAATAGTGATTACCAAGGGCTGAGGAGAGTAGGAAATGGGATGTTGATCAAATGGTACAAACTTTCAGTTAGTGAAGATGAGTAAGTCCTAGAGATCTACTGGACAGCATAGTACCTAAAGTTAACATATATTGTTAATATATATTGTATTCTTAAATATTTGCTAAGAGGATACATCTTAAATGTTTTTATCACAAAAACATAACAAATAAAGAGAGTAAGAGTGACCTTTTGGAAGCACTGGATATATTTATGGCATAGATTTTGGCAATGGTTTCATTGCTAAGTACTTTCAAACTCATCAAGTTGTATACATTAAAAATGTACAGATTTTTGTATGTTAATAATACCTCAATAAAGTAGCTAAAAAACACTAATTGTGGGACTTCCCTGGTAGTCCAGTGGTGAAGAGTCCATTCTGCAGTGCAGGGGACACAGGCTCCATCCCTGGTTGGGGAACTAAGATCCCACATGCTGCTAGGCAAGTAAGCTCATGTGACACAACTACTAAGTTCGTGCGCCTCAACTAGAGAGCTCAGTTGCCACAAACTGCAGAGTTCATGCACCCTGGAGCACACATGCTGCAACTAGAGAGAGAACCCGCACTCCCTAACAACCCGAGAGAAACCCACAAGCCACAGTGAAGAGCCAGCACGCCACAATGAAAGATCCCACATACTGTACCAAAGATCCCGCATGCCATAGCTAAGAACCAACACAGCCAAAAATCATAAATAATGATTTAATTAAATAAAATAATATTTTAGAAACCTAATTACCTAATTGGATTGATCTTTGTGTGCTTTGTTAGTTACTTGATATTTTAACTTTACAAGGGAGTGTGATGCTAGTTGTGTCAATCCATGTGATAAAGAGTGATCTAGTTTTATCATGAGGACAAAATAAGTGATTTTATGTGTTTTTAATAATTTCAAAGTTGATCTATGTGGAGGAAAAGTGTTAATTTTAATATGAATATTACATAGTGTTAAATCCATGTGTATATATTTAAAAGTGGTATGCTAAACATCCAACAATATAGTGCAAGATATATGAACTTTAAAAAGATACAGCTTTTAACACATTTCTTTCTTAAACTGTTACAAGGCAAGCTATCTCTTTGACTCATCATCTAAGTTACCCCCAAAGCAATGAAATAAATAATATCTTAAATTAAATACATGCATTACACTGTAATATGAATATAAATCATAAAATGGGGAAATGGATAAATATTGAGGATTACTATACTGTTGGCATTTTTAACAGCTTTATTGAGATATAATACAATTCTATTCTATTGATTTATATGTCTATCCTTAAACCAGTACCACACTTTTTTGATCACTGTTGCCCTGTACCATTGGTGTTTTAAATTTAATTATCTTTGCTTCCATACCTATGTCATAGATGTTATGAGTGTGTTTTCATCTATGCTTATAAATGCAGAATCACAAATTATGATACTTCTGAAAGCTTCAGGAATAAATAAAAACATGAGTGGGATGAATTGGGAGATTGGGATTGCCATATATACATTACTAATAAGAAAAAAAATCAAATTTTACACTTTAAGTATATGCAGTTTATTATATGTAAATTATATCTCAACAAAAGTCCTTAAAAATAACAATATGAAAGTTTTTTTTTTTGTTTGTTTGCTCTCATTGAGATAGGCTGTTGAATAATGCCCTACAATATAGGAGGCTCTTTTTTAAGTACTTTGAAATGACATAGGATTTTGTAACTGCAATCCTTTGGGAAATGGTCCAAATGAGAGTGTTTTATTTCATGAGTGATTTGGAGTGGGAAATGAGTTAAGGAGGACTAGTTTGGATGACTTGTTAAAAATACTTGACCCTAAAATTAAGCCTCAAAACATTGTCCATCTCATCTTTTGGATAGGAAGAAAACTTTAATTAATTTAATCAAAGTGTGATTGAACTAAAACATCCCTTAAGTTTGAGGTACAAATAAAATAATCACTGTTTTAATTTTTCATGTATTTTTGTGTTACCATGTAATGAGGAATTTCAGTATTTCCCTATGGGATTGTTTACTTAGATTGTCATAAAAACATTGAGATTTATGTTGTCATTACTTTTCTCTGTCAAACAGGTTTGTTGTCTCATTATTGAAAATAGGTCATACTCATTTTTTACAATTTGACAAATAAATGATTAAATGATTCTGCCCTCATTCTGATATTTGCACAGGATGAAGCAATTCTTTCAGAGAAGACAATGTCACTCCTGTAGAGTTGTGTTCAAATGTGCTCCAAACTTAGGCTCACTAGGTTGTACATTTTTCATAACATTTCTACCTCAAAGAATGTCAGCGTCAGTATCTCCAGAAGCACATATTCAAGACCAGTAGGGATACATGCCTTTCCATGGACCATAAAATACCAACCCTTTCTCTCCTTAATGTTTGTGTTTTTGTTTTAATCCTCAATATTCTAACACCACTCTTGCTAAGAAAATAAAAAAAAAAGAGAGACAGAGAGAGAGAGAGAGAAAAAAAAAAATTCTAATTGGGTACCCCATCCTTAATAAGCTCTTTACTAAACTGAAATTTTAACATGTCTGACTGTAAAGCATTCATTAATGTGAAAATCCTTAAAAATTAATTCACCAGTAAGAACAGCTTTATTGGGTGACATTTTGATATTATCACAGTAAGGTTGAAGGGGAGTTTATATAAAGTTAGGAAATTAAGTTAGAGGAAAATGTTTTACTAAAAGTGATGAATGAACAAAGACTGTAGTACCTACACATTAATGCTGCCATTATTCTGGTGCCTCACACTGTGCTATATGTTGCAGATTGTAAGAGAAAATTAAAGATGTTGTCCCTGGAAACTCTGGAAGAATTTCTAACCTTTTTGCATAAATATGACCTGCATACATGAAATAATTAGAGAATTTAAAGAAAGTACTGTGTGTTCAACAATTAAAATTAGTAACATCATAACAAATGTTTTAACCACGTGGAACAATGCTTCCCTCTTATTACTTTCAATGATAGTTTTCAGGGAATAAACTACAAAGGAATTTTTCTGATAAAACTGCATGTGCCTTTTTAATGCTTCATAATACAAAATAATAACTAATCAAGGTTATCTAGGATAGTTATTACTTCCTGCAACATATATTAAGGTCCTCTTTCAAACCAGAAGAGTTCCTGAGTATATACTTCTGCTTAATGTTTTCCATTGTTAAAAAGTTAAAAATTTGTCAGTATTTAACCAAATCTTAAATTGTCTATAAAAATTAGCAACAAAAAATGCTTTGAATTTATTTTACCATTACAACATTCTGCTACTATAAAACATAAATAAACAGTATAATATGTATTTAACCTACACAAACAACCATATTGTGCATTGGGGGAAGCTTTATCATGATACATGAGAACTGTCAGTTTTCATTAATGATAGGTACACATCTAAAACTCCAGCAATTACAATTAAGAATTTTATTTATTTGTTTTGGAAAACTGGAAAGTACATTTGGTTGAAAATTTACTCTGTATATTCCTTTACAGTAGTTTCAACTAAATAATGTATTTGTGTAGGATTAAATCCACTCTATATAGTTTGCCCATGAGATAAGAAATTAAAAAAGTTGTAAACATTATTAAGTTGATAAGAAATGAGAAGGCTAACAACCATCAAGTAATTATTATTTATTATAAAGATAAATGGAGAAATCTTCTGCATATAAGGACAACATATCATAAGAGATATTAAAAATAATTTATTTTAAAAAATTACAAATTTAAAAAATCACTTGTAAAGGGACATTCATCTTACAATTATATTTAAGAATAGAAAATTGTTGACTAGACATTTGAAAGCAAATAAGACTATACACTAAACACCAAGAGTGAGAAAATATGTCTCGCTTGGGGAAGAAGAGGAATACAAACATTCCTATTTTTAATGCACAGAGAAGCAATTAAATACTTAAGCAATTGTTATAGGATACCATATAGATGACCATCTTTCAAACCTGTCTTACTGATTTCACCAGTGAAATGCTTAGCAAAGTAGCATTAATTTTAAAACTTAAAGGAGAAAAACATTGTGCTGTTAAAAATGAAATGTTTTCATACTTTATCAAAATAATTTCATTTTAAAAATGTATATAACTACCAATTTCCACATCTAATTGTGTGCAATAATTTAATGAACAAGACTTTGTATTTAAAAATTTGGACCTTTATTGGGTGAGATGGAGAGAGATTTTGGGAAAGGGTTTATGAGATCGTAACAAGAACAAGGTCCAATCAGACCCCAAAATGAAGTAGAAACACTATGCTTCCCAAGGGATCTGTTTGGGAGTTTTTTCCTGAATTAATATCTTAAAAAAAATTATATTTTTTCTGCATTTTTTTGGTACCATAGATGTTTTTGGCACAACATTGTCAATTTACATCATATATTCACCGTATTTGACTTATTTCTTCTTCACACCTGCCCTGGATTTTAAAAAATGATTCAGAATAATATTTAATGAAGGAAATTTTATAGATATTATGCAGATTTGTTTCAAAGAAAAGATTGTCTAAGTTGGCTAACAACAAAATGTATATTCTAGGCAAATACAAAATACAAAATGTATTTCTCTAGATATGAATCTAAGGGAATGTTGTCCAAGACAGACAATTATTTTAAAACAATGTTATTTTCTACTTTTTGATGAGCACATTGAAAACAAAAATTCTCACAAACACTGATAAGAATGGTATTATTTCAGTTAAAAAACAGGGTGAATAGTAAGGTATTGATATATGAATGAGCAGGAAAAAGAAATATACAAATTTTATAGGTTTTTGTTGATTAAAATACATACTGCTACACCCCAACCAGAAGCATCTTACTTACAGGTAGTAAATAAAATTTAAGAACTTCTGCCAACATAGATGATTTGAGTTCATTTTCAAGCCTATCCACCTTAAAATACTTTAAAATACTGGATAAAATAGAAAACATAACAAAGCAATAACAACACCCAAAATAAAAAGGATGAGTGCAAAAGAAGAAAAAGAAAATCCTCTGGTTCCAAAAACAAAGAGGAAACTTAAAACCAGGTATTTTAGGATTATCTTCTCTATAAATGGCAGAAGCCCAGTATGATTGCTTAAATATATGTCCACAAATTCTTTGATAGTAATCTTGTTCAAAGGTGCATTTTAATTGCTTTCCTCCATGAATATGGGCTAATTTTTTTTCCCATATTGAATGGCATGTGGATCTTAGTTCCCCAACCAGGGATCGAACCCATGTCCCCTGCAGTGGAAGCATGGAGTCATAACCACTGGACCACCAGGAAGTCCCAAATATGGGCTAACCTTAATGATTAATTTGTAATAAATAGAAGAATGCAATGGAAGTGATACTGCATGTTTTCTGAGATTAGATAAGAAAAGGCAATTTAGTTTATGCCTGTAACCATATGCTTGTTCTTGGAATCCAGCAATGACACAGTAAGGAAGTTATGTGGCTATGTAAATAGGCCACTACTAGGTATTCTGGCCAAAGCACCATTCATTCACTTGAGTTCGCACCATCAATCGCCATGCAGGTCGTCAGCATCTTGGTGGTGTAAGTCATTCCGTCTTTTTCTCCCATTTTTTAGACAACAAATTAGACATCCCTAAATGAACAAAAGTGACTTGGCACCCTATTCCAAGAGTTATGGGAGGATTCTTGCCCACCTATGCATCTGAAAATAAACAAAATAACAAAGGCTATGGATCCAAGGGAATTGGAGAACCTATCTCACCCATACTTGCCACACTTGCCATGGTGAGGAAAATAAGCCTGGAGAGTGCTGACCTGGGCAGATAGTCATGAGTGAGAAATAATTTGTCAAAGTGCAGTCTACCTGAAAGGAGTTTCCAGAACATCATCAGAGTTGCCCTGCAGCAGCCAGAGCAACCTATCTCAATGAGAAGGTGGGGAATGATGAACTCTCTAGTTGAGGAGGTGAAAAAAGGTGTGATCACAGCTGGAGAAACCCATTTTTCTCCAGCTGCACCCTGATTTTTGAGATGGGATCTCCGTGACTGGGGAGAGGGAAGAGAAAAGAAAGGAAGCAGATCACAATATCAAGGGGCATTAAAGGAATGATGTTCCTCTTTCTGCTTCAGGACATAGGAGGAAGTCTGCCCATAAGCCTCTGGGAGTACCTCACTTGAGGATCTCCCCTCTGGGTCAGTGGACAACTACAACAACTCAAAGTGCTATACCCACACCTCCTTCCATCCTGTTTCCAGCTTCTTATGTGCACTCCCAAGTGCAGCAATGAGAGCAGGTAGGGTAGTTGGAGTGGTCTCAGACAAACAAATCAGAATCTGTGGGCAAGGAAGACACCACAAACTGGAGCTACATTGCCAACTTCCAAAAAACAAAAAAGAGGTTTCGTGAAGCCAGCTTAGTGAATTATAGAACAAAAGAAAGTACAAAAATTAAGAAATCTGTCATAGGACGTAGTAAGAGTGGAGCAGATATATCCATAATAAGCCTAAGAAACCCCAGAGAAGCAATACCATGGAGCAGTATCCCATCTGAAGATAACCAATAAAGATACTTCAAATGTGAAAGAGCAGAGCAAAATTACAACAACCTTAAAAAAGCAAGGAATTATTCCATCATCAGAATATATCAGGGAGTCAAAATGTGGGAGGATGCAGAGTTCAATTCTCCTCAAAACTAGGGCACCACCGACCCTGGTGAGGGACCTCAAAGACCAAGGAGAGGGGAGGAACCCCTGAGTGACTGGGCAGGAGGTGAGGGGGAGTTAGGGGGGAGGAGAAGTGGAGGCCAGACATGACTGGCACCCCTGAGGGGTGACTGGGAAAGGGGAGGATTTCCTATGCCTGGAGGGACCTTCAGGGGCTCCAGGATGCGGGGAGAGGGGAGAGAGGTGAGAGGTGTCTAGTGTTTCCCCCACCCAAATGGGCGAGGAAGGTTTCTGGGTTCCCTCCACCCTCTGTGACTGCCTCCAAGATGCATGGGTCCTAGGGGGAATAGGAGGAAGGGAGGAGGGGTAAGAGGAGGAGAGGTAGACTGATGGGGGGACCTTTCAGGATTGGAGGACCAGGGGAGGTGTGGAGGGTGTTTTCCCTGCCCACTTGGACCTGGAAAGCCTGCTGGGCTCCTGGGCCTGATTCTCCACCTTCTGAGGCGCCCTTAAGGCTGCATTGGTCCCGAGGCATAAGATGGAGACAGGGAAGGAGGGGTTGAGGTGGACAGGGGGGGGGACATTCCGGGATCAGAGATCAGGGAAGACGTGCAGGGTGTTTCCCCTGCTCACTTGGCCCCGGGAAGCCTGCTGGGCTCCTGAGCTTGGTCCTTCATTCTCAGAGGCCCCTCCAGCCACATGGGTCCTAGGGTGTAGGAGGGAGGGAGCAGGAGGGAAGAGGAAGAGAGGTAGACAGTGGGGGGGGGGTGACCCTCCAGGACCAGAAGATCAGGGGAGACACAGCAGGTAATTCCCCTGCCCAATTGGCCCCCAGGAAGCCTGGTGAGCTCCTGGGACATATCCTCCACCTTCCAAGGCCCCCTCTAGACCTACCAGGGCTGTTAAGAGGGAGGCAGAGGAGAAGAGGACAAGTGGAAGGGAAGGGCTCTTCAGGATCAGAGGTGGACTGGGGGAGATGAAGAGGGTGTTTTGGCCTGGGAAGCCTGCTGGACTCCCAGGCCTGGTCCTCCACCCTCCGAGGCCCCCTCTGAACAGCGTTGGTCCTGGGAGTTTATGCAGGAGATGAGGGAAGTGGATGAGAGGCCAGGTGGGGGGATCTTCTGGGATCCAAGGACCATGGGAGGTGCAGAGGGTGTTTGGCCTGCCCACTAGGCCCCAGGAGGCCAGCTGGGCTCCCAGGCCTGGTCCTTCATTCTCCAGGGCCCCCTCTGGCCATGTAAGTCCTAGGGGTGTGGGAGGGAGGATGGAGTGGGGAAAAGGAAGAGAGGTAGACAGTGAGGGGGGAGCCTCCAGGACTGGAAGATTAGGGGAGATGCTGTGGGTGAGTGTCCCTCCCACTCAGCCCTGGAAAGCCTTCCAGGTTCCCAGGCCAGGTCCTCAACCTTCCAATGCCCCATCAGGGCCACATTGGTCTTAGGGGCATAGGAGGTACGTGAGGAGAGAAGAGGAGAGGCAGACAAGGAGAGACTCTCTGGGATCAGAGTATCAGGGGAGGCACAGAAGGCATTTCCCCACCCAATCAGCCCCAGGAAACCTGCTGGGCTCCAGGACCTGGTCCTTCATTCTCAAGGGCCCCCTCTGGCCACATGGGTAATAGGCAAGTGGGAGGGAGGAACGGAGAAGAAGAGAGGCAGATGGGGGGGATCCTCCAGGAGGGGGGGATCAGGGGAAGCACTGCCTGTGGTTCCCTCACCCACTCAGCCCTGGGAAGACGGGTGGGCTTCCAGGTCTAGTGCCCTGCCTCCTGGGGCCTCCTCCAGCCATGTGGGTCCTAGCAGCATAGGAGAGATGGGGTGCAGAAGAAGCAGAGGGGCCAACAGGGAGGGACCCTCTGAGATCAGAGGATTGGGGGGAAAAGTGCCTACTGTTTCCCCCACCCAGTCAGCCTCAGGGAGCCTACTGGGGTGCTGCACCTGGTCTTCCACCCCCAAGATCAGAGGAACTCCTGGGCCTCTCCTGCCTCATTGAGCCAAAACCACACTTCCCACACACTGCCTAAAACCTACCCCTGACTAAGCCCTGCCACCCACAGCAAAAGCCTTTTCTGGCTTTTCCCTCCACCTCCTCTTTTTTCCTATTGTGGTCTGTTTTACCTTCTGCTTGTAACTTCATCTATTTTTATTTTTTCTAACATATCTATTACTTCTCTAATTTTGTATTTTTTACTCTTTGTTATTGTTCTGCTACTTTTTTTTTCTTTTCTTTTCTTTTTTTTTTTTTTTTTTTTTTCCTGCTCTGCTTGTGGTTTGTGGGATCTTTGTTCATGAGGGAAGGGTTGGGCTTAAGCTTCCGCAGTGGGAGCTATGGAGTGCAAAGCATTGGACTAACAGAGAACACCAGACCCCAGGGAATATTCATTGGAGTGAGGTCTCCTGGAGGTCCTCACCTCAGCACCAAAATTCAGCTTTACCCAACAGCCTAAACTCCAATGCTTGAAGCCTCAGGCCAAACAACCAGTAAGACAGAAACATAATCACACTTAAAAAAAAAAAAAAAAAGAGGAAACAACAACAAAAAGATATGTCACAGTTGAAAGAACAAGGTAGAAACCTACAAGACCAAATAAATGAAGAAGAAATAGGCAACCTACCTGAAAAAGAATGCAAGAGTAATGAAAGTAAAGGTGATCAAGAATCTCAGAAATAAAATGGAGGCACAGATCAAGAAAATACAAGAAATGTTTAACAAAGATCTAGGGGAACTAAAGAACACACAAATAGAGATGAACAACACAAGAACAGAAACGAAAAATGAACTAGAAGGAGTCAATAATAGAATAACTGAGGCTGAAGAATGAATAAGTGAGATGGAAGTCAAAAGAGTGGAAATATCTGGCTGCTAAGAAGCAGAATAAATAAAAAAGAATGAAAATAACTGAAGACAATGTCAGAGACCTCTGGGACAATAATAAACACATCAACATTTGAATTATAGGAATCCCATAAGAAGAAGAGAAAAATAAAGGATCTGAGAAAATATTCAAAGAGATTATAGTGGAAAAATTCCCTAACATGGGAAAGGATATAGTCACTCACACCCAGGAAGCACAGAGTCCCATACAGGATGAACCCTAAGAGAAACACAGCAAAACACATATTAATCAAACTAACAGAACTTAAATTCAAAGAAAAAATATTAAAATCATCAAGGGAAAAGCAAAAAATAGCATACAAAGGAATCCCCATAAGGGTATCAGCTAATTTTTCAGCAGGAACTCTGCAAGGCAGAAAGCAGTGGCAGGATATACTTAAAGTGATGAAAGATAAAAGCTACAACCAAGATTACCCAGCAAGGATCTCATTCATATTTGACAGAGAAGTCAAAATATTTAATGCCAAGTAAAAGCTATGAGAATTCTGCACTACTAAACCAGCTATTCAGCCAATGCTAAAGGAACTTCTCTAGGAGGGAAACATAAAAGAAGGAAAAGATCCACAAAAACAAACCAAAAACAATTAAGAAAATGATAACAGGATCTTAGATATCAATAATAACCTTCGATGTAAATGTATTAAATACTCCAAACAAAAGACACAGACCAGCTGAATGGATACAAAAACAAGAGCCATATAAATGTTGTTTACAAGAGACCCACTTCAGATCTAGGGACACATACAGACTGAAAGTGGGTTGATGGAAAAAGATATTGCATGCAAAGGGAAATCAAAAGAAAGCTGGAGTAGCAATAATCATATCAGAGAAAATAGACTTTAAAATAAAGACTGTTAGAAGAGATAAGGAAAGACACTACATAATGATCAAGGGATCAATGCAAAAATAAGATATAAGAGTTATAAATGTATTTCTGCACTCAACATAGGAGCACCTCAATACATAAGGGAAATGCTAACAGCCATAAAAACAGGACTTTAACACCCCACTTACACCAATGGACAGATCATCAAAATAGAAAATAAATGAGGACACACAAGCTTTACATGACACAATAGAACAGGTAAATGTCCTATATATAGGACATTCCATCCAAAGGGCCAGAATAAACTTTTTTCTCAAGAGCACATAGAATGGAGGAGGAAACATGGTGGCAAAGTAGAAGAACATGGAGTGCATCTCTCTCCATATATGCATCAGGAATAAATCAAACAATGCAATAATTCCCAGAGAAAACCAGGTCAACACTAGCAGAAGACCTTGTACACCAGAAAGGACTACAGAGATCCTGGCATAACTGGGTAGAATGGGAAAAAAAAAGGACGGAAATAAAGCAGAAAGAGGAGGAGAGGAAAAAGACAGGGATGGGTCCTGCTCCCTGAATTAGGGGGAGCTGAAACAGAGGAGAGATCACTGAATTCAGAGAAACCACCCTTATCTGATGGGGAAACCCCCTCTCTAAAAGGGAATTTGATTGGGTCAGAAGGGAGGCATTTGGGACTGTCCAAAGAGGGTGAAGTGGCCAACCTGTGACAGATGGGAAAGAGTGAGAAACACACAGAGGTTCCATACCACTGCCCTGTGGGTCCCAGACTGAGATGTGGGTTCACAGCAATACAGGGGGTCTAGGAGCTTGAATGTGGGAACTGGAGAACTGGCCCAGAATGAGAACAATTGTTTGCTGTCAGGAGATGGACTGAGGGGAACAAGAGGGAAGAAATCTGCAGTGGGAAATGCCTACCATGGAAAACTGGGCTGCCACAGTGGCAGGGTGCTACTGCTGAGTCACAAGCAAGGGGGAGGAGCCACTATTGTAGCCTCTCTCTTGGCACCTGCAACGAACAAAGGGAGGCCCCCTCTGGGTCTGGCTGTTGCAGTCAACAAGGGATAGAAAAAGCCCCCTCAGAGGCTGGCCTGGTGTGCCTGTGGCTGAGAGCCAGAAGAAGTCAGTGTAACAGGCCATCTTGGGAGACATTCTGCTTACACCCAAGCCCACTGGCTTCCCTCTGCAATTGGTACCACCACCGCTGCCAGGGCTACTATGATCCAAGCAGGGTGTTACTGCTGAGTCACAAGCAGAGAGGAGGAGCCACTGTTGTAGCCTGTCTTTTGGCTCCTGTGACAAACAAAGTGAGGCCCCCTCTGGGCCTGGCTGTCACAGTCAAGGGATAGAAAAATCCCCCTCTGAGGATGGCCTGGTGTGCTTGCAGTCAAGAGCCAGAATAAGTCAGCAGAGTGGGCCTTCTTGGGAGACATTCCACTTACACATGAACCCACGGGCTTCCCTGTGCAACAGGTGCTGCCACTGCCAGGGCTACTGCAAACCAGGCAGGACACTACTGCTGACTCAAATGCAGAGGAAGGAGCTGATATTGTACCCTCTCTCTCCCCACATGCTGGCACCTACAGAGGAGCAATAAAGGAAGCTCCACCCATCACAGAGTAATACAAAAAGCCCTTAAGTCCTGGATCTCATGTGTCTTAAGCCGGGCCCCCCAAAAAAACCACGCTGAGGGCAAATTTCCTATACCCACAGCTGCTGGGATCCCTGCACATTTGGTGTCACCTCTGGAGCTCCCATGATCTAAGCAGGGAGCTACTGTTAGTCAAAAGCAGGGAGATGACCCACAACCAAAGCCCCTCTCTCCCCACACACCTGTATCTGAACATGAACAATAAAGGAAACCCTCAATGAGGCAGATCCAAAGAGCTTCAAGGCAGCTTCAGGAGCAGAATCTGGTGGTTGGACCACATACCGAAGTGGGGCAAAATCAAGCTGAACACCAGAGATAGGGGGACTAAGGAAAAGGTTCTGAAATCTTTCCATCAGATATAAAATCTACAGACTAAATCCCTGTGATCAGCTAGGTAGACCCTGTGTCTTTGGAATATCTGAGCAGACAATGTGTTCCCACAAATGAAAAAAGTCTAGCTCTGGCAGCTGTGGACTTTGGGAGCAAGCAAACACAGGAATTGGGCCATATCAGAGCCTAAGTGTATGCCCATAGGACCCACAACAGGTCCAGAGTCCATCCCAGAGGCAGAAGAAGGCCTCTTGAGGAGGTGAAGTTGCCCTGGGGTTCAAGGTGTGTACAAGGACACTTACAGCTGAGACCCTAAGGAAACAGAATTATTATTAATTCTATTAATTTGATCCATTCTGTTGTCAGTTCCTCCTTTTTTTTTTTTCTTTGTTAATTACAATCTTAGTCCTAAGGGATCTTCACGTTTTATAACATATATTTTATTCTATTTGTTACTTTTACTTTTATCCTTTTTATATATTTCTATTTCTAGCTAGCTTTTCTGTAGTGCTGAGTGTATCTCCCCATATTCTTTTCTTCTTTATCTTTAATATATTTCTATTTTATCTTTTCTTTTTATACTTCATCATACTATGCTCTTATGTTGCTCTGTGTTTTATCCCTTTTTATTTTATTTTATCTTATTAAACTTTTAATCAATATTATTGGTCTTTTCTATTTCCTTGCTTTATTCTTCAGATGACACACTGGCTTGCATTTTGTTATTAGGTTTTGTCTTTATCTTAGTTCTAATTATAATTATTTCATTTCAATTTGGGAATCTTAACTTTATCTGGTTGTTTTGTTGCTCTTTGTTATATTTGGTCCTTGTTTCTATTTGGTCCATGTTGTATCTGGTCTTCACATTCACAATTCTTCTTTTTTTTTTTTTTTATTATATTTTATTTTTGCCATGCTTGTGGGTTTATTTTGTTTCTTTGCTTCAGTCTTTATTTGGCACTCTGCTTAGGTTATGTTTTTTGGTTTTTTGTTTTTTTTGTTTTTTTTTATTTTTGAATTCTTGTCGGTTTTCTCTTTAATTGTCTGATTGCGTACTAGGCTTCTTCTGTCAAGCTGTTCTAGTGCTTTATGTTCTATTTCATTCTGTTTTTGTTTTACTTGTGTGTGTATGTATTTCTGTAATTCAGTATTTGTTTCTTTGACTTAACCTTTACCATTAGTCTGGGGCTTAGATAGTATTTTTTAATCACCTGTATTGCCAGGATGAGCAAACTCTGGAGTCTGGATTCCTCAACAAGAAGACAACTATGAGGCTGTGGGGAAGGAGCACCGAATCCAGGACACTAGACCACTATAAAGTGCTCAGCCACAGGAAATAATAACCACAGAGAAATCTCAAGAGTCTAAGACCCAGGTTTAACTGACTGCCTGCAATTGTCAGTGCTGGATACATCACACCAAACTACAAACAAGACAAGAAAAAAACCTCACCCATCAACACAGACTGCCTGAAGCCATATTAAGCTCACAGATACCCAAAAACACACCACCTGACATGGCCATGCACATCAAAGGGAAAAGACTCAGATGCACACACCAGAAAGCAGTCATCAGAAGCTTCCAACAGGAAGCCCACTCAAGACACATGACCAACCCCACCACAGAAATCAGAGAACATAAACAAGAGGAATTACTACTAGGCAGCATAGGAAAAGGATACAGCTAGCACTATAAATTAGACAAAGTGAGAAAACAAAAACACCTTGCAGGCAAAGGAGCAAGGTGAAAACCCACAAGACAAAATAAATGAAGAGCAAATAGGAAAATTGCCTAAAAAATAATTCAGAGTAGTGATAGTATCAATGATCCAAAATTTCAAAAAAAAAAAAAAAAAAGAAAAGAAAAGAAAAGAAAAAAAGAAAATACACGAAGCATTTAATAAGGACCTAGAAGAACTAAAATGCAAACAAACAGTAATGAACCACCCAATAACTGAAATTAAAATACTCTAGATGGAATCAACAGCAGAATAACTGAGGAAAAAGAATGAGTAAGTGAGCTGGAAAGTAGAATGGTGGAAATAACTGCAACAGAGCAGGAAAAAGAAAAAAAAAGAATAAAAAGAATGGAAGACAGTCTCAGAGACCTCGGGGACACCATTAAGCCTGCCAACATTCGAATCATAGGCATCAAAGAAGAATAAGAAAATAAGAAAGGGACTGAGAAAATATTTGAAGAGGTTATAGTCAAAAAAATTCTCAACATGGGAAAGGAAATAGTCAATCAAGTCCAAGAAGCACAGAGAGGCTCATACAGAATAAACCAAAGTAGAAACACACCAAGGCACATACTAATCACACTAACAAAAATTAAACACAGAGAAAAAAATATTAAAAACAGTAAGAGAAAAGCAACAAATAACATATAAGGGAAAACCCATAATGATAATAGCTAAACTCTCTACAGCAACTCTGCAGGTCAGAAGGGAGTGGCAGGATATACTTAAAGTCTTCAAAGAGAAAAACCTACAACCAAGAATACTCTACCCAGCAAGAATCTCACTCAGATATGACAAAGAAATCAAAAGCTTTACAGCCAGGCAAAAGTGAAGAGAATTCAGCACCACCAAGTCATGCTTACAACAATAGTTAAAGGATCTTCTCTAAAAAGGAAACACAAGAAAAGGAAAATGCCTATAAAAACAAACCCAAAACAATTAAGAAAGTGTTAATAGGAACATGCATGTCAATAATTACCTTAAATGCAAATGGATTAAATGTTCCAACCAAAAGACACAGACTGGCTGAATGGATAAAAAAAAAAAAAAAAAAAAAAAAAAAAACAAACAAAAAAAACAAGATCCTTATATATGCTGTCTACAAGAAAGCAACTTCAGACATAGGGACACATGTAGATGGAAAGTAAGGGAATGGAAAAAGATATTCCATGTAAATGGAAGTCAAAAGAAAGCTAGAGTAGCAATTCTCATATCAGACAAAATAGACTTTAAAGTAAAACCTTTTACAAGAGATAAGGAAGGACACTACATAATGATCAAGGGAACAATCCAAGAAGAAGATATAACAATTGTAAATTTTGGTGCACCCAACATATGAGCACCTCAATACTTAAAGGAAATGCTAACAGCCATTAAAGGGGAAATTGACAGTAAAACAATACTAGTAGGAGACTTTAACACCCCACTTACAACAATTGACAGATCACCCAAACAGAAAATACATAAGGAAACACAAGCTTTAAATGACACATTAGACCATCTCAACTTAATTGATATTGACAGGATATTCCACCCAAAAAACTACAGAATACACTTTCTTCTCAAGTGCACAGAGAACATTCTCCAGGATAGATCACATCTTGGGTCACAAATCAAGCCTCGGTAAATTCAAGAAAATTGAAATCGTATCAATCATCTTCTCTGAACACAATGCCATGAGACTAGATATCAATTACAGGAAAAAAAAAAAAACGTAAAAAATACAAACACAAGGAAGCTAAACAATACGTTATTAAACAACCAAGAAATCAAAGAGGAAATCAAGAAATATCTAGAAACTAATGACAATGTAAGAATGAAGACCCAAAGCATATGGGACACAGAAAAACAGTTGTAAGAGGGGAGTTTATAACAATACAGTCCTACCTCAAGAAACAAGAAAAATCTCGAATAAACAACCTAATGGTACACCTAAAACAATTAGAGAAGGAAGAACGAAAACACCTCAGAGTGAGCAGAAGGAAAGAAATCATAAAGATCAGATAATAAATGAAAAAGAAATGAAGGAAACAATAGCAAAGTCAATAAAACTAAAAGTTGGTTCTTTGAGAAGATTAAAAAAAAATTGATCAACCATTAGCCAGACTCATCAGGAAAAAAAGGGAGAAGATGAAAATCAACATAATTAAAAATGAAGAAGGAAAAGTAACAACTGACACCACAGAAACACAAAAGATCATGAGAGACTACTACAAGCAACTATAGGCCAATAAATTGGATAACCTGGAAGAAATGGATACATTCTTAGAAAAGTAAAAATTTCCAAGGCTGAGCCAGAAAGAAATAGAAAATATGAGCAGAATGATCACAAGCAATTGAGGTTGTGATTAAAAATCTCCCAACAAACAAAAGCCCAGGGCCAGATGGCTTCACAGGTGAATTCTATCATTTAGAGAAGTGCTAACAGTTATCCTTCTAAAACTCTTCCAATATTTAGCAGAAGAAGGAACACTCTCAAACTCATTCTACGAGGCCACCATCACAGTGATACTAAAACCAGGCAAAGATGTCACAAAAAAAGAAAATTACAGGCCAACATCACTGATGAATATAGATGCAAAAATCCTAAACAAAATGCTAGTAAACAGAATCCAACAGCACTTTAAAAAGCTCTTACACCATGATCAACTGGGGTTTATCCCTGGAATTCAAGGATTCTACAACATACACAAATCAATCAATGTGATAGATCACAGTAACAAATTGAAGGATAAAATCCACATGATAACCTCAATAGGTGTAGAAAAAGCTTTTGACAATTTCAACATCCATTTATGATAAAATGTCTCTGGAAAGTGGGCATAGAAGGAAATTACCTCAACATAATAAAAGCCATATATGACAAACCAACAGCCAACATCATTCTAAATGGTGAAAAACTGAAAACATTCCCTCTAAGAACACGAATAAGACAAGGGTGCCCAGTCTCACCACTATTGTTCAACACAGTTTTGGAAGTTTTAGCCACAGTAATCAGAGAAGAAAAAGAAATAAATGGAATACAAATTGGAAAAGAAGAATTAAAATTTTCACTCTTTGCAGATAATATGATATTATACATAAAGAACCCTAAAGATGCTACCAAAAAGTTCTAGCCTTAATTGATGAATTTAGTAAAGTAACAGGATACAAAATTAATGCAGCAAAATCTCTTGCATTCCTATAAAATAACAAAAAAGATCAGAAAGAGAAATTAAGGAAACACTCTCAATTACCATTGCAACAAAAGAAATAAAATACCTAGAAATAATCCTGCTAAGGAGGCAAAGGAACTGTATGCAGAAAATTATAAGACATTGATGAAGAAATCAAATACAATACAAACAGATGGAACAGCATACCATGTTCCTGGATTGGGAGACTCAACATTGTGAAAATGACTATACTACCCAAAGCAATTTACAGATTCAATGCAATCCCTATCAAAATACCAATGCCATTTTTCAGGGAATTAAAAGAAGAGATTCTACGATTTGTACGTAAATGCAAATGACCCCGAATAGCCAAAGCAATCTTGAGGAGGAAAGACAGAGCTGGAGGAATCATGCTCCGTGAGTTCAAACCATTCTACAAGGTTACAGTGATCAAGACAATATGGTAGTGGCACAAAAGCAGAAATATAGATCAATGGAACAGAATAGAGAGCCCAGGGATAAAACCAGGCATATATGGGCAACTTATCTTTGACAAAGGAGGGAAGAATATACAATGGAGAGAAGATAGCCTCTTCAATAAATGTGCTGGGAAAACTGGACAGCTATATGTTAAAGAATGAAATTAGAGCAGTTCCTAACACCATACATAAAAATAAGCTCAAAATGGATTAAAGACCTAAATGTAAGGCCAGACACTATAAAACTCTTAGAGGAAAATGTAGGCAGAACACTATGACATAAATCAAAGCAACATCCTTTATGACCCCCCTCCTAGAATAATGGAAATAAAATACAAAATAAACAAATGGTACCTAATGAAACTTAAAAGCTCGAAGACCACCTTCAGATTGGGAGAAAATATTTTCTAATGAAGAAACATGACAAAGTATTAATCTCTAAAATATACCAGCAGCTCATACAGCTCAGTATAAGAGAACAAAAAACCCAATCCAAAAATCTGTGGAAGGCCTAAATAGACATTTTTCCAAAGAAGACATGTAGATGGCTAACAAACACATGTAAAAATGCTCAACATCACTATTCATTAGAGAAATGCAAGTCAAAGCCACCATGTGGTATCACATCACACCAGTCAGAATGGCCATCATCAAAATATTTATAAGCAATAAATGCTAGAGAGGGTGTGCAGAAAATGGAACCCTCCTGCACTTTTGATAGGAATGTAAATTGGTACAGTCACTATGGAAAACAGTATGGAGGTTCCTTATAAAACTAAAAATAGAACTACCATAATCCCACTACTGGGTATATAGACAGATAAATCATAATCCAAAAGGAAACATGTACCACAATGTTCATTTCAGCATTATTTACAATAGGCAGGACATGGAAAATCCTAAATGTCCATCTATAGTTGAATGGGTAAAGAAGGTGTGACACATATATACAATGGAATATTACTCAGACATAAACAGGAACAAAATTGAGTTTTTTGGAGTGAGGTGGAAGGACCTAGAGTGTGTCATACAGAGTGAAGTAAGTCAGAAAGAAAAAACCAATACCATATGCTAAAGCACATATATGGAATCTAGAAAAATGGTACTGAAGAACCTAGTGGCAGTGCAGGAATAGAGACACAGATGTGGAAAATGAATTTGAAGACACAGTGAGGGAAGGGGAGACTGGGACAAAGTGAGAGAGTAGCACCGACTTATATATACTACCAAATGTAAAATAGATAGCTAGTGGGAAGCTGCTGTATATCACAGGGAGATCAGCTCGGTGCTTTGTGACAATATAGAGGGGTGGGATAGGGAAGTTGGCAGGGAGACTCAAGAGGGATGGTATACAGGGATATATGTATACATATAACTGATTCACTTTGTTGTACAACAGAAATTAACAAAACATTGTAAAGCAATTATAATCCAATAAAGATGAAAAAAAACACCAAAAATGAAACAAAATTATATATCAATAATTCTCCAACTGAACACAAAAACATGGGAAATTGCAATCTAGCTGATAAAGAATTCATAAGAGCTGTAGTGAACAAACTTAACAAGCTACAAGAAAATTCAGAGTGGGAGTTCACTGAGATCAGAACAAAGATACATAAACAAAATAAGTTTTTACAAAAAGTAGAAATCATAAAAAATAATGGAACAGAATCTGGAGCTGCAGAATTCAATGAATGAGATAAAGAATATAATAAAGAGCATCTATATTAGTGTAGATGGAAGATAGAATAAGTGATTGAGAGGGTAAGAAATTTGAAATGATACAGTTACAAAAGAACAACAACAACAACAAAAAGAATATAAATCAGTGAAGAAAGCCTGTGTGATCTATGGCACTCAATTAAAAAAAATCTGAATAATTGTTATTCCAGAAGAAGGAAGAAAGGGAAGAGAGCAGAAAGTTAAGTAGAAAAAATAATAGCTGAGAACTTCTCAAACCTGGGGAAGACATGAACATAAAGTCCAAAAAGCCAGTAGAAGATCCTAATATCTCAAAGCAAATAAGACCTTATTCAAGGTACATTTTTATGAAACTGTCAAAAATCAATGATAAAGAAAATCTTAAAGGCAACAAGGGAAAAAAGAGAGTAATCCATAAAGGAATCTTGATTAGGCTACAAATGCATTTGTCAGCAGAATCTCTACAAACTTGGAGAGAGTGGAGTGACATATTTAAAGGGTTAAAATGTAAACATTTCCCACCAAAAATACTTTATCTGGCAAAGTTATCTTTCAGAAATAAAGGGGAAATAAAGGCTTTCTCAGACAACAAAAGCTGAGGGACTTTACCATCATTAGATCTGCCTTCCAAGAAAAGAATTCTTCAAGCTGAAGTCAAAAGATGCTAATCAGCAACATGAAAACATATGAAAGTATACAATACATAGGTAAAGTTAACATATATATATATATATATATATATATATATATATATATATATACCATCAAAAAGAAGTAAAACTGTCACTGTTTACAGATGACATGATAATATACATAGAAAATCCTAAAGAGACCACCAGAAAACTGTGTGATTTAAGCAATTTGGTAAAGTTTCAGGATACAAAATTAACACACAGAAATCTCTTGCATTTCTATACACTAACAACAAAAGATCAGAAAGAGAAATTAAGGAAACAATCCCATTCACCATTGCAACAAAAAGAATAAGATACCTAAGAATAAACCTACCTAAGGAGGTAAAAAAAAAAAAAAAACTGTACTCTGAACACTATAAGACACGAATGAAAGAAATCAAAGAAGACACAAACAGATGGAGAGATATACCATGTTCTTGGATTGGAAGAGTCAACATTGTGAAAATGACTATACTACCCAAAGCAATCTACAGATTCAATGCAATCCCTATCAAATTACCTATGGCATTTTTTACAGAACTAGAACAAAAAATCATAAAAAATTTATGGAGACAAATAAGACCCTGTAGCCAAAGCAATCTTGAGGGGAAAAAAAAAAAATGGAGCTAGAGGAATCAGACTCCCTGACTTCAGACTATACTACAAAGCTACAGTAATCAAGAAAATATGGTACTGAAACAAAAACAGAAATATAGATCAATGGAACAGGATAGAAGGCCCAGAGATAAACTATGGTCAAATAATCTATGACAAAGGTGGCAAGGATATACAATGGTGAAAAAACAGCCTCTTCAATAAGTGATGCTGGGAAAATTGGACAGCTACATGTAAAAGAATGACATTAAAACACTCTCTAACACCATACACAGAAGTAAACTCAAATTGGATTAAAAACCTAAATGTAAGCCCAGAAACTATAAAACTCCTAGAAGAAAACATAGGAAGAACACTCTTTGACATAAATCACAGCAGGATCTTTTTTGACACAATTCCTAGAGTAATGGAAATAAAAACAAAAATAAATAAGTGGGACCTAATGAAACTCAAAAGCTTCTGCACAGCAAAGGAAACTATAAGAAAGACAAAAAGACAATCCTCAGAATGGGAGAAAATATTTGCAAATGAATCAACAGAGAAAGGATTAATCTCCAAAATATATAAACAGTTCCTGCAGCTCAATATCATATAAAACAAACAACACAATCCACAAATGGGCAGAAGACCTAAATAGGCATTTCTCCAAAGAAGACATATGGATAGCCAAGAGGCACATGAAAAGCTGCTCAATAGCACGAATTATTAGAGAAATACAAATCAAAACTACAATGAGGTATCACCTCACACCAGTTAAAATGGGAATCATCAGAAAATCTAGAAACAATAAATGCTGGAGAGGATGTGAAGAGAAGGGAACACTCTTGCACTGTTCGTGGGAATGTAAATTGATACAGCCACTATGGAGAACAGTATGGTAGTTCCTTGAAAAACAAAAATAGAGTTACTATATGACCCAGCAATCCCACTACTGGGCATATACCCAGAGAAAACCATAATTCAAAAAGACACATGCACCCCAATGTTCTCTCCAACGTTATTTACAATAGCCAGGTCATGGAAGCAACCTAAATTTCCATCTACAAATGAATAGATCAAGAAGATGTGGTACATATATACAATGGAATGTTACTCAGTCATACAAAGCTATGAAATTGGGACATTTGTAGAGACATCATGAACCTAGAGACTTATGCAGAGTGAAGTAAGTCAGAAAGAGAAAAACAAATATTGTATATTAACGCATATATGCAGAATATAGAAAAATGGTAAAAATCAACCAGTTTGCAATGCAGAAATAGAGACACAGATGTAGATAACGAACATATGGAAACCAAGGGAGGGAAGTGGGGGTGTTGGAGTCAGATTAATTGGGAAATTGAGATTGCCATATACACATTACTAATAAGAATATATATATATATATATATATATATCACATTGTACAATTTAAATATATGCCGTTTATTGTAAGTCAATTATATCTCATTAAAAGTTCTTAAAAAAAACATACCATCAGAATTAGAAAACTGTAACTCTACATTAAGATGGTGTTAGAAATAATTCTAATTTTTCTTTCTCATCCCTTGTATCATTGCTGTCATTCATTTCAATTATATATAAGAAGGTATATACATATGAAGATATATGTATATACAAAAGCATACATAATTAAATAAATTGTTGGTTTTATTATTATTTTGAACCAACTGTTTATTTCAATTAAAAACAAGAAAAATAATAATTTGTTATTTTAATTTAATTTATTCCTTCTATATGAGTTTATGATCTACATAATTTTCTTCTCTCTAAATAACTTCTTTTAACATTCCTTGCGAGGTACATTTACTGACAACACATTCTATCAATTTTTGTCTGAGAAAGTCTTTATTTCTCCTTCAGTTTGTAAGGATAATTTTGCAGAGCACTGTTTTAAGTTGATGCTATTTTCCTCTCAACACTTCAAATATTTTATTCCACTCTCTTATTGCTTACATGGTTTCTGAGAAGAAACTGATGTCATTCTTATCTTTGTTCCAACATAGGTAAATGGTTATTTTTTTCCTTACTTCTTTTAGAATATTTTCTTTATTTTTGATTTTCTGTAGTTTAAAAAAGATATACCTAGTTATAGTGTTTTTTGCATTTATACTGTTTGATGTTCCGGGAGCTCCCTGGATGTGTGGTTTAGTGTCCATCATTAACTTGGGGAAATTCTCAGTCATTATTCTTTCAAATATTTTTTCTGTTCCTTTTTTTCCTTATTTTACTTTTGGCACTTACATTGTAATTTTCCCACAGTCCTTGGACATTCTGTTCCTTTTTTACTCATTCTTTGTTCTCTTTTTTCATTCTTTAAAGTTTCTGTTGATAAATTTCAAGCTCAGAGATTCTTCCCTCAGTATGTCCAGTCAATGTAAGAGCCCATATCAAAGACATTCTTAATTTCTGTTACAGTGTTTTTGATCTCCAACTTTTCTTTTGAGTTCTTAGGACTTCCATCTCTGCTTATATTGCCCATTGTTTTTTATGCTCTCTATATTATCCATTAAGTCCCTTAGTATTATTAATCATAGTTGTTTTAAATTCCTACTCTGCTAATTATAACATCCCTACTATGTCTGGCTTTGATGTCTGCTCTGTCCCTTCAAATTGTTTGTCCTTTAGTATGCATTGTAATTTTTTTCTTGATAGCCAGACATGATGTAGTAGCTAAAAAGAACTGCTGTAAATAGGCTTTTAATAATGTGGCAGTAAGGTGTGTTGGGAGGTTAAATGTTCTATAGTCCTACAATTTGGTCTTAGTCTTTTGGTGAGCTTATGCCTCTACAATGACCTTCACAAGCAGTTTTCTGTTTTTATCCTCCCTTTTTAGGTGGGAGAGAATAACTACAGTGGGCTGGAGTTGGGTGTTTCTCTTCTCCCTCATGGAAAGCTAGATCAGTTGAGGTCTTACAATACCCTAGCAGGTTAGGCTCTGGTGAACTAGTTTCAGCTGAGGGAAGGCCTTGTTATGAACACAGTGCTCTGGTGTATTTCCAAAGGATTCCATATTTCTTCCTCCTGCTGAAAACATAGGGAAATTTTTCTCCAATATTTACTGTGGGAAACTAGTTGAGTTCCTGTACATAAATCTCAATATTGTGGTGTCCCTGTATAACTGGGTCCCCCCTGGAGTTTTTAACTCTAAGAATTGTCCACATTGAGCAAGTCATCATATATATATATATATATATATATATATATATATATGTTTTGCGATATACACTAATCAGTGTTGCTATGCTATTTAATCTACTTATTATGTTCTCATTTAACCTGTCTTAGAGTATGAGTGGTATAAATTCTCCTAACATTAGTTTGTTTATGTTTATTTCTTCTTAGATCTTTTGTAGTTTCTACTTTTTTGGTCATTGCAGTTTTCTTTGCACAAGGCAGCTATTCCTAACTATTTCATATTCATTTTGTGTTGTGGACTCTATCATTATAAAGCATTTTCTTCACCAGTTTTAATGCTTTTGTTCTGAATTCTACCCTGAAGATTACCAGGATCATAACCTTTGCTTTCTTATTGTTTGCCCTTTCTTTGTAAATGCTTGCCTATCCTCTTATTTTGGCCCATTTAAATCACTTTTCTCTATATGTTGTTCTCCTAATCATCATGTACTATTTCTCCACAGATTTTGCTTTTCTTTGATGGTTATGGATTTTGTTTTTACATTTTTTTAATTTAGGGGATTTATATTTTTGTTTGAATATTTATTTTTACCTTAATATTTTTACATCTTTAGTTCCCTCTTTTCTTACTCAGGTTTCTACTCTTCGATTTGTCATCTTTAGCTAATATCTTTTTACTTTCATTTATTTCTATTTGGAAATTAATGAGATTATTCTGGATACCATATACTCTGATCCTTCTCCTTTTATAATATGCATTCCTTTTATATTATCAGAATACATAACATCTAAATACATCCTCTTCTGACACTCTTGCCCTATCTAAGTTTTAGTCCCAGATCTGCAATTGCACATGCTTAATGATACATAACAATCCTTTCTCTAAAATTCCCATAATCATAACTTGATTAGAAGAAATTTGTCCTCTTCTGAATTTATCATGAAGAGCCTGTGAGTACAGTACGTCCTAAATTGTTATATGCTTGAAAATATCTTATTTTACTTTGAAACTTGAATGACAGTTAGCTAGATAACTTTTGTCTAAAGACACAGGAAAATTATATTGTGGATCAATTATTGAGCTAAATCATTTTTATTACAGCATTTAAATATTTTCAGTATAAAGCTTTGTGTCATTTCAAATCCTTATATCAATAATTCTTAAACTGTTATAGACTGAAAAGCATTCACAAATGAAACAAACAAACAAACAAAAGCTAATTTAATTTACATTTCAAAATTAATTTAAAATAAAATTAATTTAACAGAGTGTATTATATGTCTTTAATGAAACTAAAATGCTGCCCCAAATGCAAACGTAATACTAAATGCTAAAGCAAAAATTCATCTGATTTCAAGTTCATCATTTCTATGATATACTGGAACATTTGTCATATATGAATATTTGCTTAACATTATCCTATTAAATACCAGAAATATTTGTTCACACAGACTGCTGTGAGAATTCAATCCATGATTTGCAAATGATATCTACTTCTACTCTAATCTTATTAGCTAGTGATAATTTGTAACAGCTCTCTTTGGCACTAGTATAATTGTTAATTCCACAACACATCTCAGTCATTTATTTATATCACAAGTATTTATGGAGCAACAGCTGTGTGTGGGTTGCTATTCTAGGTGCTAAGAATACAACAATCAAACAGAGCATCTGCCCACATAAAACATAAATTCTGGAGAGGTATATGATAAGTAAATAAGCAGATACCTAATTATAATGTCAGGGAATAATAAGTGATATAAAGAAAAAAAGAAGAAGCATAGTAAAGATTTTGAGTGATCATTGTCAGAGAAAGCTCCAAGAAGTGGCCTTTGAGCATAGAGATGAATAATGCAAAAGTAATGAGACATTCAGATATCTGGAAGGATGTTTCAAGCAGAAGAAACAATAAATGCAAAATTTGTGAGGTAAGAGTGCACTCACAAGAAAATTCAGATGATCTAAAAAGCATTTTAAAGCATAATTAAGATAAATATTTACATTGTATAAAAGTGTAGACAAATCAGAAACCTTTCATTTTATGTCTTAATGACAGCAAATTAGTAAAAATTTGACATAAGCATGGGACCTATTTTCCTGCACTTGTAAAATAGTGCACCATATTTAATGTTTTTACTTTGGTGAAATTACTTTTGATTATATTCAACTTCAGGGAAACTAGTGAACTACTTAAATTTCCAGAAACTGACAATTGTGATTAGAATACAGATTCACACTTCTAAATTTTAGATGTTTTGTCTTTATTGCATTTTTATTTTATTTGTACTTTGAAACAGTGTAAACCTTAGAAAAATGTAGCAAGAAACATGCAATAAAAATTTTAATGAAATACTTACTAGTATGCTGTCAAACTGATGCCCCATTACATCTGAAAACCACAATACAGTCACAATCAAGAAACATACTTTGATATGTTATAGACGTATTATCCTCAGACCCCAAACAAGTTTCAACAATTTTCTCAAAAATATACTTTACAGTAAAAAAATTCAGTTCAGAATCATGTGTTTTATTTATCTCTCATGCCCCTTTCTCTACTCCCTTTGATCCTGGTTTAGTTCCTCAGTGTTTATCTGCCTTTCGTGAAGATTACAGACTTGATATTTGGGTATGTCTAATGTTTCTTTATGATTATATTCAGAGCAAGCATCTTTGGCAGGTATACCACTGAAGTGATGCTGTGCCATTCTTACTGTGTTGTATAAGAACTCATAGGATGCCAGTTTCATCCCTTTGATCACTTGGTAGGTTTCTCCACTATAGTTACATATTTTCCTTTCACACTTAAAAAGTATTTATGAGGAGGCACTTTGAGACCATCATTTTCTTCATCAAAATTTAAATTTATTATTTAATACTAGTACAATTCAGTGGTTTCTAGTTCAATTTGTTATCATTATTTATTCTTAATGCCATAATTGACAAGTGGAAACACTTTCAAGTGGGATTCTGTATTCCTTTTTTGTTGTTGTTTTGTTTTAATTTATTTTTGTTAGATATCACTGAAGTAAAATTTTCACACAATAAAACAAATCTCCTCTATGTGCTCAATTTGATGATTTTTAACAAGTGTATCTGGTTATACAGACACTACTATAAGATATAGAATATTTCTAAGTTGGGAGAAAATTTTCAAAGTCTGTCATATTTTACACATAAGACATTGAGGCGATTCGTCCTGGACTATCTTTTTAAAAACATTTCTGTAAGCAGACAATCTTGGAATAATAGAATTGTTTCTTACTTTCTAAAAATAGAAGTGTTTTCTTCCTCAGAGAATATTTATTTACATTCTAGGGTAATAAAGATAGAGATGTTTCCCTCCCCACCACAAAACAGATTAGCATACCTCTAAGGTAATAAATAACATGTCTCTCTTCAGATGGGATTGTGTTAAGGCAATCTGTCATACCAACTACAAATCACTGAAGAGATAAAAGTGTCTCTGAGTTTTTCAAAGTGTTTCTAGGCTTCGTTAATGAATCTGGATAAATTATAATAGTTATTGTCATTACTCTAGGAAACTCCCATAGGTTTTATATTAAAACAAGGCAAACAGTTGAGAAAGATTATAATGACAAAATGTCAGTAGATTCCCTGTATTAAGGTAGCCCCTTTAAAAAAGGTCATCTCTGTGTGAGAGATGATTGAGTTTGTCAAGAAATACAGCCACTGTGGACACAGTCAGAAAGCAATGTGGATGTGGCTGTTGATCCAAATGATTCCCAAAGCTGAAAAAGTTGCTATCAGTAATAACGACCTTGCCATCCAGTATAGGGTTTTGGACAGGTTGAAAACATTGGAAGTTTATGTGGTTGAAACATGAGTAGCTTATTTGATGCTCAAAACTGAAAGAAAAAGTGCCCTGCTTATTGGGATGGAGGGGCACTATCCATCCAAATACCTAATCTGTTACTCCCCATTCTACCTTGACATCAGCTGCTTTAAAGCAAAAAGTGGGAGGAATGAAGATGACAGAGTAGGAGGACGTGTGCTCACTCCCTCTTGCAAGAGAACCAGAATTACAATGAACTGTTGAACAATCATTGACAGAAAGACACTGGAACTCACCAAAAAAGACACCCCCTATCCAGAGACAAAGAAGAAGCTGAAATGAGATGGTAGGAGGGGCACAATCATGTTAAAATCAAATCCCATAAATCCTGGTTGGGTGACTTACAAACTGGAGAACAGTAATACCACAGAAGTGCACCCACTAAAGTGAGGGTTCTGAGCCCCACATCAGGCTTCCCAACATGGGGGTCCAGCAATGGGAGGAGGAATCCCCAGAGAATCAGACTTTGAAAGCCAGCGGGGTTTGATTGCAGGACCTCCCAAGGACTGGGGGAAATAGAGACCCCACTCTTGGAGGGCACACAAAAAATAGTGTGCTCAGCAGGACCCAGGGGGAAGGAGCAGTGATCCCATAGGAGAATGAACCAGACATGCCTGCCAGTGTTGGAGGTTTGCCTGGAGAGGTGGGGGGGCAGCTTTGGCTCACCACAGGAACAGGGACAATGGTGGCAGGGGTTCTGGGATGTGCTCATTGGGAGGAGCCCTCCCAGAGTCTGCCATTAGCCCCACCAAAGAGCCTGTAAATTCCAGTGCTGGATAGCCTCAGGCCAAACAACCAACAGGGTAGGAACACAGACCCACCCACTGGCAGACTAGCAGATTGAAGTTTTACTGAGCTCCACCTGCCAAATCTGATTAAAGTTTCTCTGAGCTCTGCCCACTTAGCCCAACCCAACATCAGTCCCTCCCATCAGGAAGCATCCATGAGCCTCCTAGATAGCTTCCTCCACAAGAGGGCAGACAGCAGAATCAAGCAATATGAGTAGTATTTCATCTTGTGGAACTGAAAATCACAGCCACAGAAAAATAAAGAAAATAAAAAGGCAGGAGACATTGTACCAGGTGAAGGAACAAGATAAAACCTCAGAAAAACAACTAAATGAAGAGGAGATAGGCACTTTTCAGAAAAAGAATTCAGAATAATGATGGTGAAGATGATCCAGGATTTTGAAAAAAGACTGTATGCAGAGATCAAAAAGTTACACGAAAAGTTTACCAAAGACCTAGAAGAATTAAAGAACAGAGATATGCAACACCATAACTGAAATGAAAAATACACTAGAAGGAACCAATAGCAGATTAACTGAGGCAGAAGGGCGAATAAGTGAGCTGGAAGACAGAAAGGTAATAATCACTGATTCAGAAAAGAACAAAGAAAAAAAGAATGAAAAGAACTGAAGACTGCCTAAGAGACTTCAGGGACTATGTTAAATGCACCAACATTCACATTCTAGTGGTCCCAGAAGGAGGAGAGAGAGAGAAAAGACCCGAGAAAACATTGGAAAATATTGTAGCTGAAAACTTCCCTAACATGGGAAAGAAAATAGCTAACCAAGTCCAGGAAGTTCAGAGAGTCCCAGGCAGGACAGATCAAAGAAGAAACACACCAAGACTCATAGTAGTCAAACTGACAAAAATTAAAGACAGAGAAAATTTATTAAAAGCAACAAGGGAAACATGACAAATAACATGCAAAGGAACTATCATAAGGTTGACAGCTGATTTCTCAGCAGAAACTCTGCAAGCCAGAAGGGTGTGGCATGATATACTTAAAGTGATGAAAGGGAACCTACAGCTAAGAATACTCTACCCAGCAAGGATCTCATTCAGATTCAATGGAGAAATCAAAAGCTTTACAGAAAAGCAATAGCTAAGAATATTCAGCACCACCAAATCAGCCCTACAACAAATGCTAAAGGAACTTTTCTAAGCAGGAAACATAAGAGAAGGACCTACAAAAACAAAACCAAAACAATTAAGAAAATGGTAATAGGAATATACATATCAATAATTGCCTTGTATGTAAATGAACTAAATGCCCCAACCAAAAGACACAGACTGGCTGAATGGATAAAAAAACAAGATCCATATATATGATGTCAACAGGAGACCCAGTTCAGACCTAGGGACACATACAGACTGAAAGTGAGGGGATGGAAAAAGATATTCCATGCAAATGGAAATGAAAAGAAAGCTGGAGTAGTGATACTCATATCAGATAAAATAGATTAAAATAAAAAAAAGATGTTACAAGAGACAAGAAAGGACACTACATAAAGATTGAGGGATCAATCCAAGAAGAAGAGATAACAATTATAAATATATGTGCACTCAATATAGGAGCATGTCAGCACAAGGCAAATGCTAACAACTCTGAAAAAGGAAATGAACAGTTGCACAATAATAGTGGGGGACTTTAACACCCCACTTACACCAATGGACAGATCATCCAGACAGAAAATTAATAAGGAAATGCAAGCTTTAAATGACACAATAAATCAGCTTGATTTAATAGATACCCATAGGACATTACATCCAAAAACAGCAGATTACATGTTCTTTTCAAGTGCACATGGAACATCCTCCAGGATAAATCACATTTTGGGTCATAAACCAAGCCTTGGTGAATTCAAGAAAATTGAAATTGTATCAAGCATCTTTTCTGACTACAATGCTACCAGATTAGAAATCAATTACAGGAAAAAAAAAACTGTAAAGAAAACAAACACATGGAGGCTAAACAATACACTACCAAACAACCAAGAGATCACTGAAGAAATCAAAGAGGAAATTAAAAAATACCTAGAGACAAATGGCAATGAAAACACAACAATCCAAAATCTATGGGATGCAGCAAAAGCAGTTCTAAGAGGGAAGTTTAAAGCAATACAATTCTACCTCAAGAAACAACAAAAATCCCAAATAAGGACTCTAACCTTACACCTAAAGAAACTAGAGAAAGAACAGCAAACAAAACCCAAAATTAGTAGAAAGAGAGAAATCATAAAGATCAGAGCAGAAATAAATGAAATAGAAACAAAGAAAACAATAGCATAAATCAATAAAGCTAAGAGCTGGTTCTTTGAGAAGATAAATAAAATTGATAAACTTCTAGCAAGAATCATTAAGGAAAAGAGGGTGAGGACTCAAATCAATAAAAGTAGAAATAGAGAACTTACAATGGACATCACAGGGGGGAAAAAAAAACACCATAAAAGACTACTACAAGCAACTATGTGCCAAAAAAATGGACAACCTGGATGAAATGGACAGATTCTTAGAAAGGTATAACCTTCCAAGAGTGCATCAGGAAGGAATAGAAAATATGAACAGACAAAGCACAAGTAATGAAATTGAAACTGTGATTAAAAATCTTTCAACAAGCATAAGTCCAGGACGAGATGGATTCACAGGTGAATTTTATCAAACATTTAGAGAAGAGCTAACACCCCTCCTTCTCAAACTCTTCCAAAAATGTTCAGAGGAAGGAACACTCCCAAATTCATTTTATGAGCCCAGCATCACCCTGATACCAAAACCAGACAAAGATACTACAAAAAAAGAAAATTACAGACCAATGTCACTGATGAATTTAGATGCAAAAATCCTCAACAAAATACTAGCTAACAGAATCCAATAATACATTAAAAGGATCATACACCATGATCAAGTGGGGTTTATCCCTTGAATGCAAGGTTTCTTCAATATACACAAATCAATCAATGTGATACATCATATTAACAAACTGAAGGATAAAAAACACATGATCATCTCAATAGATGCAGTAAAAGCTTTTGACAAAATTTAACACCCTTTTATGATAAAAACTATCCAGAAGGTGAGCATAGAGGGAACCTACCTCAACATAATAAAGGCCATATACAACAGACCCACAGCAAACATCATTCTCTATGGTGAAAAACTAAAAGCATTCCCCCTAAGATCGGGAACAAGACAAGGATGTCCACTCCCTCCACTACTATTCAACATAGTTTTGGAAGTCCTTGCCACAGCAATCAGAGAAGACAAAGAAATAAAAGATATCCAAATTAGAAAAGAAGTAAAACTCTCACTGTTCACAGATGACATGAAACTATACATAGAAAATCCTAAAGATGCCACCAGAAAACTACTGGAGCTAATCCATGAATTTGGTAAAGTTGCAGGATACAAAATTAACACACAGAAATCTCTTGCATTTCTATACACTAACAATGAAAGATCAGAAAGAGAAACTAAGGAAACAAGCCCATTCATCATTGCAACAAAAAGAATAAAATCCCTAGTAATAAACCTAACCAAGGAGGTAAAAGACCTGTACTCAGAAAACTATAAGACCCTAATGAAAGAAATCAAAGATGACACAAACAGATGTTCTTGGAGATACCATGTTCTTGGATTGGAAGAATCAATGTTGTGAAAATGACTATACTACCCAAGGCAATTTACAGATTCAATGTGATCCCTAGCAAATTACCAATGGCATTTTTTCACAAAACTAGAACAAGAAATTTTGCGATTTGTTTGCAAACACAAAAGACCCCAAATAGCCAAAGCACTCTTAAGAAGGAAAGACAGAGTTGGTGGATCCTGACTTCAGGCTATACTACAAGCTGCAGTGATCAAGACAGTATGGTACTGGCACAAAAACAGAAATATATATCAATGGAAATGAATAGAAAGCCCAGAGATAAACTACAGTCAACTAATCTATGACAAAGGAGGCAAGGATATACAGTGGAGAAAAGGCAGCCTCCTCAATAAGTGGTGCTGGGAAAACTGTACAGCTACATGTAAAAGAATGAAATTAGAACACTCCTTAACACCAAACACAAAAACAAACTGAAAATGGATGAAATACCTAAATGTAAGGCCAGACCCTATAAATCTCCTTGAGGAAAACATAAGAAGAACTCTCCTTGATGTAAATAACAGCAAAATCTTTTTTTGATCCACTCTCTAGAGTAATGGAAATAAAAACAAAAATAAATAAGTGGAATCTAATGGAACTTCAAAACTTCTGCACAACAATGGAATGCATAAGCAAGATGAAAAGACAGCCCTCAGAATGGGAGAAAATATTTGCAAATGAACCAACAGACAAAGGATTAATCTCCAAAATATATAAACTGTTCATCCAGTTCAATATCAAAAAAAACAAGCAACCCAATCAAAACACGGGCAGAAGACCTAAATAGGCATTTCTCCAAAGAAGACATATGGATGGCCAAGAGGCACATGAAAAGCTGCTCAATATCACTAATTATTAGAGAAATGCTAATCAAAACTTCAATGAGGTTTCACCTCACACCAGTTAGAATGGGCATTATCAGAAAATCTACAAACAGTAAATGCTGGAGAGGGTGTGGAGAAAAGGGAACATTCTTGCACTGTTGGTGGGAATGTAAATTGATACAGCCACTATGGAGAACAGTATGGAGGGTCCTTGCAAAACTAAAACTAGAGTTACCATATGACCCCTCAATCTCACTGCTGGGCATATACCGAGAGAACACCATAATTCAAAAAGCCGCATACACTCCAATGTTCATTGCAGCACTATTTACAATAGCCAGGACATGGAAGCAACCTAAATGTCCATCAACAGATGAATTGATAAAAAAATATATGGTACATATATACAATGGAATATTACTCAGCTGTAAAAAGCAATGAAACTGGGACATTTGTGGAGACATGGATAGACCTACAGACTGTCATACAGAGTGAAGTGAATCATAAAGAGAAAAACAAGTATTGTATATTAACACATATATGCGCACTATAGAAAAATGGTACAAATAAACCAGTTTGCAAGGTGGAAATAGAGACACAGATGTAAAGAACAAATATATGGACACCGAGTGGGGAAAATAGGAAGGGTTGGGGGGGAATCCACTGGGAGATTGGGATACCAAATTGTACACTCTAAATATATGCAGTTTATTGTCTGTTAACTGCATCTCAATAAAAGTTCTTAAAAAAACAAAACAAAACAAAAACAACAACAACAACAAAGAAATGATGGCTTCGTACTGGTGAAATAACTGACCTAATCTGAACTTGCAGTGAAGAATCAAAGCCAAACAGTTTGCCTAGTAGACAAGGGCAATGTTTTATGTATTTTCATATCCCTTTTAATTCTGAGCACGGTATCCTAAATAAGGTATTTTCTCAATAAATATCTTTTGAATTTTAAAATGAAAAAACTTATCTCTCCAAATAAATAAACAAAAAAGGAGGTGTTAAAAAAAAAGCAAAAAGTGATTAGAGGTTAGATTGAGATCTCCCAATTCCTAAAGAGGACCAGTGACCCTAAACACCCATCTGAACATGCTCGGGACCTCAATCAAGGAAGGGACTCAAGCTTGAATGACTCTGATGTATACCAGTGCCCAAGTCACCATCCTATCCAATCCAATGGAGGTATAAAATAGAAGAGAGGTTGGAGAAGCACCTGGATTCAAACTGATGCATTACTGCAGGATTCTTGTTATTGAAGGGAAGCTAATGTAACCTTTGGGTGGGGTTCTTTGGGCCAATTTGATGTAGTGTTAGTATTGCTACTATATGTAAACATACAGTCGGAATTTAAGTGTTATGTGCTTGTATTCCTCTGTCCCATAAGTAACAGATGGCAAATTCCCAATCATTACATGTAGAGAAATGGTAATGTAATATATAAATTGCTCCCTAACCCAGCTCTCTGAAACAATATTGAATCTTAGAAGAAAGAAGATAGGATACAGATTGGATTGAAGTTTTCAAAGAAATTGGGATAATAAGAGATGGCATATCTAATACAATAACTCTGTATAACCAATAATAATGACCAATGAGAGCTGGTTTACCATCAATTCTGTTGCTCCTATAGCTCTAGCTGTACCAGACATTGTGACTAAAACTGACTCAACTGCACAGAAGACTGATGGCACTTGGAAATTGCCAGTGCCTTCTTTTCTATTCCACTGGTACCTTAGGACCAAAACTAATTTGCATTCACATGGCAAGGCCTCCAATATAAGTATGTAGTATCCCTCCAGGAGTACCTAAACTCCTCTGCCTTATGCAACCAGTGGGTGGCACAGGATGTAGCACAACTGCCTTGGACATCTGTTCTAAAGTTCTCACTCTATAGATGATGACCTGGTGGTGGCGTCAGAAGCCTCAGTATCAACAGACTTGAGTGTAAAGGTTATTACATCTCTATCAGCATGGGCTGCTGATAAAACCTATTAACGTTCAGGGAACCACTCACCAAATAACAGTTTCTTGGGATTATTTGGGTAGATTCACAATGTTTAATCTCTCTGGCAGTCAAGGAAATATTGCTGTCTTTTGGCTTTACACTCTAAAGTCAATAATATATAGGACTATTTGAGTATTAGAAACAGTATTTGCTGAACTTATGCCTTTCAACTGATCTTTTATATCAAGTAACCTGCTAATTGGCATGCTTTGAAAGGGACTCAAAACAACAGGATTATTTGGAAGCTGTCCAGCAAGCTACTGCATGCTATCTACCTCTTTTCTCTCCAACTCTAATGACCCCAGTTGAGCTTCAAGTTTCTAATTGATAATTTTGCCATTTGTAGTCTCTGGCAAAGGGAGGTAACATTGTCCAGGATGTGCCTCTTGGGATTTTGGAACCATCACCTTCCTCACATACCTACCAGTTACACCATTTTTCAAAAAGTAGCTTTCAGCCTGCTACTGGACTTTGGTCAAAACTGAACACCTAATTAAAGAAGACTTTGTGACTCTTTGACCTGGTATTCCCATTTTGGAGTGGGTTAACTCAGACTCAGTGATTAACCAGATTACAAGAGCCCAATAAGGCTCACTTGTCAAATGGAAATTGTATATTCAAAAAAACAGCTAGCCTGGCCTTAATGTAGCATTGCCAGATAATGTATAGGACATCCAATTGAATTTAAATTTCAGGTAAATGACATTTCTGGTATAAGTATATTAAAAACATTTTGGGGAGTATCTTTCAATACTGAAATTGTCTTTAATTCAAGCTAAATTGGGAGTCTTGTATTTTTATATGCTAAATCTGGTAATCCTACCCAGTGGCATCTTGGCTTTACATTAAAAAGTGGCATCTATCCTATTAGGGGAAAGTTCATTCCTGTTATACTGCCTTAACCAAACCTGCTGGCTTGATGGAGTCCTGGATTTGCCAAGGATCTCCTAAACGCCTGAGTCTGGTTCATTGATGATTCAGCTAATCTGAATCTATTGATGTTCCCTGGCATGCTCTGGCTGTGCCTCCTAAGTGCCAGCCATACTGAACCAAAAATGTGTGTGGTTGCTTTGCCCAATGGATGGAAATCTAGGTTACTTTCATAGCTTTGACCAATAGCCAACTTGATAAACTGTTATATTTTCAATGACTCTTGGACTGTTGTCAACAGCCTGGCTATTCTGTCTGCTGTGTGAAAGCTACAGACTGATAGATAAATTTCATAGCTTTTCGAGATTGTAAAATATGGAAACTAATCATGAGCGATGATTGAACTATCTGGTTCATTTCACGTAGATGCTCATTGTAAAAGCCCATTCTATGATGATATTGACTGGAATCAACCTCCTGATTGAAACTGCACTGCCTGAAATGTCATGATGGATTCATTACAATAATGATCACGACAACAGGTAAAGCATATTATGTTTCTGATGCAGAAGATACCATTACATTACAGATTTGTGATTCCTGGCAATATTTGACCCAATTGTCTTAAAATGAGGGAGAGCACACTGCCTGGGTTTAGCGCTTGGCTACTCCTGACAGATTAATTGCATCAGAACTTTATTCTTTTTTTTCAGGCTGTCAATTATAGAGAAAGGAATGCTATAATCTCCCCAGTATAATTTTTGATTTTAAAATTGTTTTGACTTTATTAACTTTTGCAAAATATATATTTATGGTTCTTTTGTTTGGTACATATAAGGTCAGAGTGGTTAGATCGTTTAGATGAATTTTTTCTTAAATCAATATGTAGAGATCCTTTCTATCAGGGATTGGCAAATATTTTCTTAAAAGGACCAGTTATCTGTAGTTAATAACACTGTATTGTACATTTTTAAAAATGGCCATTTAGTGAACATTTTAAGATTTGTAGGCCATAAGTTCTCTTTCATAACCCTGCTAAACTCTTAATCGATTAATTCTGCTGTTGTAGTACAAAAGCAGCCATACTCACACCAATCAGAATGGCCATCATCACAAAATCTGGAAACAACAAATGTTGGAGAGGGTGTGGAGAAAAGGGAACTCTCCTGCACTGTTGGTGGGAATGTAAGTTGGTACAGCCACAATGGAAAACAGTTTGGAGGTTCCTTAAAAAGCTCAAAATAGAACTACCATATGATCCAGTAATCCCGCTACTGGGCATAAACCCAAAGAAAACCATAATCCAAAAAGAAACATGTACCATAATGCTTATTGCAACACTATTTACAATAGCCAGGACATGGAAGCAACCTAAATGCCCATCAACAAATGAATGGATAAAGAAGATGTGGCATATATATACAATGGAATATTACTCAGCTATAAAAAGGAATGAAATGGAGCTATATGTAATGAGGTGGATAGACCTAGAGTCTGTCATCCAAAGTGAAGTAAGTCAGAAAGAGAAAGACAAATATTGTATGCTAACTCATATATACGGAATCTAAAAATGGTACTGATGAACTCAGTGACAAGACAAGAACAAGGACACAGATGCAGAGAATGGACTGGAGAACTCGAGGTTTGGGGGGGGAGGTGAAGGGGAAGCTGAGACAAAGTGAGAGTAGCATAGACATACATATACTACCAACTGTAAAATAGATAGCTAGTGGGAAGTTGCTGTATAACAAAGGGAGTTCAACTCAAGGATGGATGATGCCTTAGAGGACTGGGACGGGGAGGGTGGGGGGGGAGTCGAGGGAGGGAGGGAATATGGGGATATGTGTATAAAAACAGATGATTGAACTTGGTGTACCCCCACAAAAAAAAAAAAGGCAGAAAATAATCTCAAAAAAAAAAAAAAAAAAAAAGCAGCCATGGATGAAGCGTTTTTAAAAATGAGCATGGCTGTATTCCAACAAAATTCCAGCAAATCTGGCAGTGAGACAGATTTAGCCCATGGACCATAGTTTGATGACCCTTATTCTATATTATAATTATTTCCTCCTCAAATTCTATTTTTTTGTGACATAAATCTTATACTTTCTTTTGACTAATATTTGGTGTGTCTATGTTCTTTCCTTTATTATCAAACATACTCATAAATATCTTACAAATGTGTCTTTTAAATGGTATATAATTTTATTTTTTAAAATCCATTTACATGCATAATTATTTATACATTTACATTACTTCTACCTTCTTAATATGTTCTTTATTTTTGACATATTTTTACTTTATGTATTTTTCTTTCTTTACTAATCACTGTAGAATGAATAGATATTTCAAAGTTCTTTCTTTGTTTTAATCTCTCTGGTTTGGATGCTATTCTTTTATTTCTATTTTTAGTGGAAACCCCTGTTTAATCTGCATATTCAACATAAAAATACAAGCATTATTTCTATTTTATTCCAAGAAACCCCAATTACTTCCATCAATCTTGTTATTAACCTCGGGCTCTTTCTTTTTGGTTGTTTTTAGTTTGTTTAGTTTGGTTGTAATTAAATTTTTGTGGAAATACTTGTAGATTCACATTCATGTATGAAAAATAAGGCAGAGAGATCATATATATACTTTACTCAGTTTCCCCCGATGGTAACACCTTGCAAAGCTGTAATGTAATATAAAGATCAGGATATTGACATTATATAATAAATTGATGCTATTCAAATATCCTGTTTTACTTGTATTTGTTGTGTGTATGTGTATTTATTTCAATACAATTTTAAAATAAATGTAAGTTCATGTATCCACTAACACAGTCAAAAAACTGCACATTCCATAACTACAAGGCAAGACTCCACTTATTCTTACCCCTGAAACCCCTAATTGTTCTCTGCTTCTAAAATTTTGTCATTTGAATCATACAGTATGTAACCATTTAAAAGTTGCTTTTCTTATACTCAGTATAATTCTTGAGAGATTCATCCAGGTTACTGCATCAATGATTAACTTGTTTATTTTAATTCATCAGTAGTATCCCATGGTGTGAATATACAAGAGTTTCTATAACTATCATTCACCAAAGCATATCTTGGCTGTTTCCAGTTTTTGGCTATTAAGAATAAAGCTCCAGGGTGGAGTCAAGATGGTGGAGTAGGAGGACAGGGAGTTCACATCTCCTCACAACTAAGGCACCTATCAGTCACTGGTGGGGGACTTTGGACACCTAAGGGGATGGGAGGAATCCCTGCATGACTGGGTAGGAAGTAGGGGAATTGTGGGGGGGAAGGAAATGTGGTGGCAGGATGGGACTGGTACCCCTGAGTGGTGGCCGAGGGAGGGGAGGGAGTTCCTATGCTGGGAGTGGCCGACTCATGGCAAGGGAATCAGCACAGATGGGGACAGACCTTTGGGGGATCAAGGGATCTGAGGGAATGTGGCAAGAATCTGAACCCTCCTGTTCAGACCCCAGCAAGCCTGCTGGGGTCCCAGAACTGAACATTTACTCTCAAGGACCGCTTCCAGCCACACGGATCCTGAGCCTAAGCCCCGCCCCCCCAGCCAACCACCCCCCACTGCCAAGGCCTTTTCTGGCTTTCTTTCACTTTAAAAAAAAAAAAATATTTATTTATGTATTATGTTTTGGGGGTACACCAAGTTCAATCATCTGTTTTTATACACATATCCCTGTATTTCCTCCCTCCCTCGAGTCCCCCCCACCCTCCCCCTCCCAGTCTTCTAAGGCATTTTCCATCCTTGAGTTGAACTCCCTTTGTTATACAACTACTTCCCACTGGCTATCTATTTTATAGTTGGTAGTAGATATATGTCTGTGCTACTCTCTCACTTCATCTCAGCTTCCCCTTCACCCCCTGCCCCCCATCTTTCACTTTTTTTCTTCCTATTTGTTGTTATTGTGGTTTTGTTTTGCTTTGTTGTTTCATTTATATTTTTATTTTTATGTAATGTATTTTTTATTTTTCTAATTTTGTTTTACTTTTCTAATTTTTTGTTATTATTCTGCTCCTTTTTGTTTCTTGGCTTTTTTTTTTTTTTCTGCATTGTGCAAATTGTGGGGTCTTTATTCTCCAGCCAGGTGTCAGGCCAGAGCTCTTGTGATAGGAGCACTGAATCCAAACCACTGACTAACAGAAAATCTCAGACCCCAGGGAATATTAATTGGTGTGAGCTCTACTGAAGGTCTTCATCTTGGCAGCAAGATCAGGTTCCACCCAACTGCCTGCTAACTCCAGGGCTGGATACCTCTGGACAAACAACCAGCAAGAAAGGAACACAGCCCCACACAGCCAAAAAAAAAAAAAAAAATTAGAAGACAAATAACAAGTTACAAATGAGGGAAAGGTAAAAACCTACAACTAAAGTAAATAAAAAAGAAATAGGCAACCTACCTGAAACAGAATTCAGAGTAATGAGAGTAAAGATGATCCAAAATCTCAGAAATAGAATGGAGGCATGGATCAAGAAAATACAAGAAATGTTTAAGAAGGACCTAGAAGAACTAAAGAACAAAGAAACAGTGTTGAACAACACAATAACTGAAATGAAAAATACACTAGAGGGAATCAATAGCAGAAAAACTGAAGCAGAAAAATGAACAAGAAAACTGGAAGATAGACTGGTAGAAAAATGGCCTAGGAGCAAATTAAAAAAAAAAAAAAAAAAAAAGAATGAAAAGAAATGAAGGTGGTCTCAGAGACATTTGAGACATTAAGCACACCAATATTTGAATTACATGGATCACATAAGAAGAAAAGAAAGGGAAAGAGTTCGTGAAAAATTTGAAGAAATTATAGTCTAAAACTTCCCTAACATGGAAAAGGAAATAGCCAGCCAAGTGCATAAACACAAGTAGAAACATGCAGCAGTGCATATTAAGCAAAATAACAAAAAGGAAATAAAACAAATAAAAACAGCAAGGGGAAAACAACAAATAATATACAAGAGAATCCCCAAAAGATTATCAGCTGATTTTCAGCAGAAACTCTGCAGTTCATGAAGTGACAAGATATATATAAAGTGATGAAAGGGAAAAACCTAAAACCACAATTACTATAACCAGCAAGGATCTCATTCAAATTCAATGGAGAAATCAAGAGCTTTAAAGACAAGCAAAAGCTAAGAGAATTCAGAACCACCAAACCAGCTTCATGACAAATGCTAGTGGAACTTCTCTAGGTGGGAAACACAAGGAAAGTAAAAGGCTCACAGAAACAAACTAAAATCAATTAATAAAATGGTAACAGGGTCATACATATCAATAATTACCTTGAATGTAAGTGGATTAAATGCTCTAATCAAAAGGCACAGTCTGGCTGAATGGATTCAAAAACAAGACATATATATGCTGCCTATAAAGGACCAACTTCAGATCTAGGGACACATACAGACTGAAAGTAAGGAGACAGAAAAAGATATTCCATGCAAATTGAAAGCAAAATGAAGCTGGAGTAGCAATACTCATATTAGGAAAAAACAAACTTTAAAATAAAGATTGTTACAAGAGACAAGGAAGGACACTACATAATGATCAAGGGAACGATCCAAGAAGAAGATATAACAGTTGTAAATATTTATGCACTCATCATGGGAGCACCTCAATACACAAGGCAAATGCTAACAGCCATAAAAAGGAAAATCAACACCAACACAATAATAGTGAGGGAATTTAATACCCCACTTACACCGATGAACAGATCATCCAGACAGAAAATAAATAAGGAAACACAAGCTCTAAATGACATAATTGACCAGACAGACTTAATCAATATTTATAGGACATTCCACCCAAAAGCAGTAGAATACACCTTCCTCTCAAATGCACATGGACCATTCTCTAGGATGGGTCAGAAATCAAGCCTCAGGAAATTTAAGAAAATTGAAATCATATCAAGCATCTTTTCTGACCACAACACAATAAGGTTAGAAATCAATTACAGGGGAAAAAAAAAAAAAAAAAAAAACTAAACAATATGCTACAAAATAACCAAGAGATCATCAAAGAAATCAAAGAGGAAATAAAAGAAAAATACCTAAAAACAAATGACAATGAAAACACAATGACTCAAAACCTATTGGATGCAGAAAAAGCAGTTCTAAGAGGAAAGTTTATAGCAATTCAATCTTATCACAAGAAATAAGAAAATTCTCAAATTAACAATCTAGATTTACACCTGAAGCAGCTAGAGAAAGAAGAACAAAAAAATCCCAAATTTAGTAGAAGGAAAGAAATCATAAAGATCAGAGCAGCAAAATAATTATAATAATGAAATAGAAATGAAGAAAACAACACCAAAGATCAATGAAATTAAAATTTGGTCCTTTGTGAAGATAAACAACATTGAAAAACCTGTAACCAGTCTTATCAAGAGAAAAAAGGAAGAGGATTCAAATCAACCAAATTAAATATGAAAAAGAAGAAATTGCAACTGACAGCACAGAAATACAAAGGATCATAAGAGACTAAAACAAGCCATGATATGCCAGTAAAGTGGACAAACGGGAAGAAAAGGAGGAATTCTTAGAAAGCTACAACCTTCTAAGACTGAACTAAGAAGAAATGGAAAATATAAACAGACCAATCACAGTAATGAAATTGAAACTATAATTAAAAATCTTCCAACAAACATAAGTTCAAGAATAGATGGCTTCAGAGGAGAATTCTATCAAATATTTAGAAAAGAGCTAACACCTATCCTTCTCAATCTCTTCCAAGTAATTGAAGAGTGAAAAACACTCTCAAACTCATTCTATGATGCCACCATCACCCTGATATCAAAACTAGACAAAGATATCACACAAAAAAGAAAATTACAGACCAATATTACTGATGAACATAGATACAAAAATCCTCAACAAAATACTAGCAAACTGAATACAACAACACATTAAAAGGATCATAGACTACGATCAAGTGGGATTTATCACAGGGATGCAAGAATTCTTCAATATATGTAAATTAATCAATGTGATACACAGTATTAACAAATTAAAGAATAAAAACCATATGATCATCTTAATAGATACAGACAAATCTTTCCAGAAAATTCAATACCAAATTATGATAAAAAACTCTCCAGAAAGTGGGCCTAGAGGGAACCTACCTCAACATAATAAAGGCCATATATGACAAATCCACAGCAAACATCATTCTCAATGCTGAAAAACTGAAAGCATTTCCTCTAAGATCAGGAATAAAACAAGGATGTCCACTCTCACCACTATTATTTAACATAGTTTTAGAAGTCCTGGTCACAGCAATCAGAGAAGAAAAATAAATACAAGGAATCCAAATTGGAATGGAAGAAGTAAAATGTCACTGTTTGCAGATGACAAAATACTATACATAGAAAGTCCTAAAGATGCCACCAAAAAACTACTAGAGCTCATCAATTAATTTGGTAAATTTGCAAGATGCAAAGTTAATGCACAGAAATCTCTTGCATTCCTATACACTAAAAACAAAAGATCAGAAAAAGAACTTAAGGAAACAATCCTATTTATCATTGCAAAAAAAGAATAAAATAACTAAAAATAAATCTACCTAATGGGGCAAAAGACCTGTACTCATAAAATTATAAGAAACTGATGAAAGAAATCAAAGATGACACAAACAGATGCAGAGATATACCATCTTCTTGGATTGAAAGAATAATATTGTGAAAATGACTACACTACCCAAAGCAATCTACAGATTAATTGCAATCCCTATCCAATTACCAATAGCATTTTTCATAGTATCAGAACAAAAAATTGTACAATTTGTATGGAAACAGAAAAGACCCTGAGTTGCCAAAGAAATTTTGAGAAAGATTAACAGAGCTCAAGGAATTGATCATAAAGGAGACATGAATATACAATGGAGAAAAGACATCCTCTTCAATAAGTGGTGCTGGGAAAGCTGGACAGCTACATGTAAAAGAATAAAATTATGACACTAACACCATACACAGAAATAAACTTAAAATGGATTAAAGACCTAAATGTAAATCCAGACACTATAAAACACTTAGAGGAAAATATAGGCAAAACACTTCTTTACAGAAGTCACAGCAGGATGCTTTTTGACATACCTCCTAGAGTAATGAAAATAAAATAAAAAATAAACAAATAGGACCTAATGAAACTTAAAAGATTTTTCACATTAAAGGAAACCACAAATAAGATGAAAAGACGGGACTTCCCTGGTACTGCAGTGGTTAAGAATCTGCCAGCCAATGCAGGGGACATGTGTTCAAGCCCTGGTCTGGGAAGATCCCACATGCCACGGAGCAACTAAACCCACGTGCCACAACTACTGAGCCCACACTCTAGAGCTCATGAACCACAACTACTGAGCCCACGTGCCACAACTACTGAAGCCCACGTACCTAGAGCCTGTGCTCCACAACAAGAGAAGCCACCACGAGAAGCCTGCTCAGCACAACAAAGAGTAGCCCTCACTCTCTGCAAATCAAGTCCGTGAACAGCAACAAAGATCCAATGCCGCTAAAGATAAATAAATTTATAAATATAAATTTATTAAAAAAATGAAAAGAGAATCCTAAGAATGGGAGAAACTATTTGCCAATGAAGCACCTGACAAAGGATTCATCTTCAAATTATACAAACAGCTCATGCAGCTCAATATCAAAAAGCAAATAATCTAATCAGAAAAGGAGTGGAAGATCTAAATAGACATTTGTCTATAGAAGACATACAAATGTCCAAAAAGCACATGAAAAGATGCTCAACATCACTAATTATTAGAGAAATGCAAATCAAAACTACAATGAGGTATCACCTCATAATAGTTAGAATGGCCATCAACAAAAAATCTACAAATAATAAATGCTGGAGAGTGTGTGGAGGAAAGGGAACCCTCTTGCACTGTTGGTGGGAATGTAAATTGGTACAGCCACTATGAATAACAGTATGGAGATTCCTTAAAAACTAAAAATAGAACTACCATATGACCCAGCAATCCCAGTCCTGGGCATATACTCTGAGAAAACCATAATTCAAAAAGACACACGTACCCCAATATTCATTTGCAGCACTGTTTACAATAGCCGGGACATGGACGCAAACTAAATGTCCATTAACAGATGAACAGATAAACAAGATGTGGTATAAATATACAATGGAATGTTAGCCATAAAAAGAATGAAATTGAGTCATTTGTAGAGATGTGGATGGACCTAGATTCTGTCATACAGAGTGAAGTTATCAGAAATAGAACAAGTATTGAATATTTATGCATATATGTGGAATCTAGAAAATTGGTACAGATGAATCTATTTGCAAGTCAGGAATAGAGACACAGACATAGAAAATGGCCAGGTGGACACAGTGGGGGAATGAAAGGGAAGCATGAATTGAGAGATTTGAATTGACATCTGTACACTACCATGGGTAAAACAGATAGCTAGTGGGAACATGCTGTACAGCACAGGGAGCTCAGCTCAGTGCTTTGTGATGACCTAGATGGGTGGGATGGGATGAGGGAAGGTAGGTCCATGAGGGAGCATATATATGTATACCTATAGCTGACTCACTTGGTTGTGCAGCAGAAACTAACACAATATTTTGAAGTGATTATACTCCAATAAACAAAGGAATAAACCTGCAAAGTACAGTCATGTACTGATTTTTTGAGGGTAAGTTTATGTTTTTCTGAGTCAAAAATGTAAAAGTGTAATTTTCATGCCAAATAAATAATTGTAAGACCTCCAAACTTTTCACTTGTAATATTGTTTTAGATATTTAGGGTCTCTTGAGATTCAATATTAATTTTAAGATTTTTTTTTAATTCCCAGAAAAAAAAAATAGCTAATTGGGATTTTCTTACAGACTGCATTGAGTTTATAGATTGCTTTGGAAGTGCTGTCATCTTAACAATAGTAAGTCTTCCAGTCCATGAACATAGGATATGTTTCCATTTGTTTGCATCTTCTTTTATTTATTTCAATATTATTTCATGATTTTTTAGTGTATATGTCACAGACCTTCTTGGTTAAATTAATTCCTAAGTATTTTATTATTTTGTATACTATTATAAATATAATTACTTTCATAATTTCCTTTTTGATCTTTCACTTTTTAGTGCACAGAAATTCAACTATATTTTGTGTGTTGATTTTGTCACCGAACAAACCTTTGGTCTACTTACCACACACAGCACTGTAAAGCCAATCTACTGACACCAGCTTGTGGTGAAGTAAAGTACAGGGTTTATTGAAGGGTGCCAAGCAAAGAGAATGGGCAGCTAATACTCCCCAATGGCTTTCAGGGAAGGGGTTTTAAAGGCAGTGTGAAGGGGGAGGCTGCAGGTTGCATGATCAGCTCGTGCAAAATTCTCAGATTGGTTGGCATCCAGGTGAAGTTTCAGGCATCATCAAGGTTCTGGGACTATGTTCTTTCAGTCAGCTCTTTTTATCTGGTGGGGGTCTGCTTCCTGTGAAAACAACCTAGCAATTTGTGTCAGACACTTATCTATATCATTCAGGGAACTGTGAATTTGGTGATTCTGCTATGTGGTGGATTTATGGTCTAAATTGTTACCAGTTTCCCAGTTCAACAGCTATTCTTTGTTTCTACATCTTCACATCCCTTATTGTTAACTCTTGAGTAAGCCTTTTGAGACTCAAGGAAGTCCTGGGAGACTAAAGCAAAAGCTTTTTACTTCAAAGGACAGGGACACAGGGACTTGCATATGGTTTCAATTTTCTACCTTGCAACTTTGCTGATTTTTTTCTTTCCAATTTGGAGGCCCTTTATTTCTTTGTATTGCCTAATTTCTCTGGCCAGATCTTCTAATACCATGTTAAATAGAAATTGCAAAAATGGCATACTTGTTTCATGCCTGGCCTAAGTTAGAAATGCTTTCAGTCTGTTACAATTGAATATAATGTTAGCTGTAGGCTTATGTATACTCCTAGTTTATTGAGTACTTTTATATTATGAAAAGATATTGTATTTTGTCAAATGCTTTTTGTGCATCAATTGAGATGATCATATGTTGCTATTTTCCTTCATTCTATTAATGGGGTATATTATATTGATTGATTTTCTAATGTTGAACTATCTTTGAATTTTAAGAATAACTCAGTCATGGTGCACAAAACTTTAATATGTTGCTGAAATTGTTTCACTAGTATTTTCATTTTAAAGGTTTTTGTTTCAATACTCATGAGGGATATTGGTCTAAATTTTGTTGTGGTGTCTATAGAATTTGATGTCAGGATAACTTTGGTCTCATATAATGAGCTGGAAAGTGCTCCATCTCTTCAAATTGTTTTGAAACATTTCAGAAGGATTAGTGTTTATTCTTTTTTATTAAAAATAATTAACATATAACATTGTGTAAGTTTGAGATACAATGTGTTGATTTAATACCTCTATATATTGCAATATGATTACCACCATAACAGTAGCTAACACCTCTATGATATCACATAATTATCATTTATTTTTGTGGTGTGAAAAATTAAGATCTACTCTCTTGATGACTTTGAAGTTTACTATATTCACTATCCTGTATTGTTTACTATAATCACTATCCTGTACATTTAGCTCTCTGAGACTTATTTATCCACTAGTCCCAAGTTTGCACCATTAAACAACATATCCCCAGTTCCCCCAACCCCCAGCCTCTGGTAACCACCATTCTACTCTCTGTTGTTATGACTTTGGCTTTTTTAAATTCCACATATAAATACTATTATACAGTATTTGTCTTTCTTTGCTTGACATATCACTTAGCATAATGCCCTTAAGGTCCATTCATGTTGTCATAAAGGCAAGATTTCCTTCTTTCACATGGCTGAATAATATCCCATTGCATATGTATCTCACAACTTCTTTACCCATTGATAGAAACTTAGGTTGTTTTTACATCTTAGCTATTGTGAATAATACTGCAATAAACATGGGAGTACATTTTTATCTTTGATTTTTTTTTTTTTTTTTTGTCTTTGAATTCTTGTTTTCATTTCTTTTGCAAATGAACACAGAAGTGCAATTTCTGGATATGGTAGTTCAATTTTTTTTTTTTTTTTTTTTTTTTTTTTTTAGGAAACTTCATACTGTTTCCCATAGTGACTGTATCAATTTGTATTCCCACCAACAGTGCATTATGGTTCCTTTTTCTCCACATCCTCACCAGCAATTGTAATCTCTTATCTTTGATGATAGTCCTAACAGATTTACATTTTTCTCATTGTGTCTTTTATTTGCATTTACCTGATGATTACTGATATTGGATATCTTCTTATGCACCTGCAGGCCATTTAGATGTCTTCTTTGGAAATACATGTATTTAGTTTGCCCATTTTGTTTAATCAGATTGTATAATTTTTGCTATTGAGTTGTATGAGTTCATTATATATTTTGGATTATTACTGCTTATCAGATACATGACTTACAAATATTTTCTCCCATTACATACTTCCCTTTCCATGTTTTACTGTGCAAAAGATTTTTAGTTTCATTTAGTTCCACTTGTTGACTTTTGCTTTAGTTGCTTCTGCTTTTGGTGTTGTATTCAAAAAATCCATTTCCCAGTACAATGTCAAAGAGTTTCTCCCCTGTGTATTATTTTAGGAGTTTTACAGTATTAGGTCTTATGTTTAAGTCCTTAATCCATTTCAAGTTAATTTTTGGAGTGGTATAAGGTAGGGGGTGTGTTTCTAAATAAATCTGATTCTTACCTATCACTTCATCTCCAAATTCTTTCACAACAAAGAAAGAACTTCAAATTCACTGGCAACAGAATCTTTAAGATATTTTACTTATAAGACCATATTATCTATAGACAGATATTACTGGACTGAACTAAGGTTCACTCACCCAACACACAGCAAAGCCAATCTACTGACTCCCAGTTGTGGTGAAGGAAAGTACAACACTTACAAGGTGCCAAGCAAGGAGAACAGGCAGCTAATGATCAAAAAGACCCAGACTCCCTGATGGCTTTCAGGGAAAGATTTTTAAAGGCAACATTAGAGGTGAGGTTTACAGGGTGCATGATCAGCCCATGGACATCCTTCCAATTGGTTGGTGGTGAGATAACAGCATGGTATTTTTGGAATCATAATCATCAGTTTTCTCCTTCCAACCAGTCTGGGGTCTATGTTCTAGTGGTCAGCAAGCAATTTACTTCCTCCGCCTGGTGGTGGTGGGGTTCTTAATTTCTTCAAAACAGCTCAAGAAAGTGTCAGGATACTATCTATAGCACTTAAGGAGGAACTAATGGTCATTGACTTGGTTTTATGGCTAAGCCATTATTATTGTGTCTTGCTTGACTGCTTTCCATTGTTTCTGTATTTTCTCGCTTTTCTAAATATTAACTGATTAAATTTGTTTTGATTTATTTTATTGTTTTTCTTTTCTCTTTTCTTTTTTTGAACTTGGGGAAGGCCTAGGAGGCTAAAGCTTTTTTATAAACAGGAAGTGAGAGACACAGAGAAGGAGTCTGTCCCAAGGAAGGCCCCATAATGCTCTGCTTGTTTTCACAAAGACAATTTTACTTCTCCTTTTCAATTTGGATCCTTTTTTTTCCCCTTTTCCTTGCCTGATTTCTTTAGTTCAGAATTTCAGTATTCTTTTGAATTGGAGTGGTAATAGTGGGCACATTTATCTTATTTTGACTTTAGAGGAAAATCTTTCAACCACTCACCACTGGATATAGTATTACATATGGTATTCTCATATATGGTATTTAATATGTTGTTGAGATTTTTAGTCAAGAACTACCTATCTAGAAATGTATCCATTTCTTCTAGGTTATTCAATTTTTTGACACATTTTTTGGTTCATTATAGTCTCATAATCTTTTGCATATCTGTAATATCAATGTCTTCTCTTTCATTTATTTATTTTATTTGTCTTCTCTCTTTTTTTTCTTAGTCTAGATAAAGTTTTGTTAATTGTTTTATCATTTCAAAAAATCTCTTAGTTATGTTATTCTGTTCTATTAATTTTCTGGGCCTTCTTTCATTCAGTTCTTTTATGATATTTGTTATTTCCTCCCTTCTGGTAACTTTAGGCTGGTTTATTCTTCTTTTTGCTATTTCTTTAAGTAGTAAATTTAAGTTGTCTATTTGAGATTTTTTTCTTAATTTAGACATGTATTGCTGTAAATTTTGCTCTTAGCAATTTATTTGCTTCTTCCCATAACTTTTGGTATGCTGTATTTTCATTTTTATTTGTTTTAAGGTATATATTTTTAAAATTTACCTTGAGATTACTTCTTTGACCCATTGGTATTCAGTACTGTATTGTTTAATTTCTATATATTTGTACATTTTCCAATATTCCCCTTTTACTGACTTTTAATATCATACCATTGTGGTCAGAGAAGGTACTTGGTATGATTTAATTTCTTATTAAATTTGATAAGACTGTTTTGTGACCTAACCTATGATCTATCCTGGAGAATGTTCTGTGTGCATTTGAGAAGAATATTTATTCTAGTGCTGTTGAATGGAATGTTCTCTATATATCTGTTAAGTCCATTTGGTTTAATGTATAATTGAAATCTATCATTTCCTTATTGATTTTCTGCCTGGATAACCTATCCATTGCTGAATGTGGTGTATTAATGTCCACTACTATTATTGTATACTGACTCTTTCTCCCTTTGAATCTGTTAATATTTTCTTAATATATGAAGATGGTCCAATGTTGGGTGTGACTGAATATATATTACAATTACTTTATCTCCTGGATGAATTGAGCCCTTTATCATTATATAACTACTTTCATTGTCTCTTGTCACTATTTTTGGCTTAAAGTCTATATTTTTTCTGATATATACAGCCACTTCCATTTATTTTGGTTTTCACTTGCATGGAATGTTTTTTTGCACATCTTGAATTTTAGTCTATGTGTGTCTTCAAAGCTGAAGTGAGTTTCTTATAAGTAACATATAGGTGGGTCTTGTTTTATCCATCCAGCTACTATGTTCCTTTTCATTGGTGAATTTACTCCATTTACACTGAAAGTAATTATTAATAGGTTAGAACTTACTGACATCATCTTATTAACTGTTTTCAGGCTGTTTTTCTCTCCTTCTGTCTGTCTTTGTGATTCAATGTTTTTCCATAGTAGTATGCTTTGATTTTCTTCTTTTTTTATCTTTTGTGTATGTACTGCAAGATTTTGCTTTGTGGCTGTCATGAGGTTTACATAAAGCTTATTACAGTTAAAACAGTCTATTTTAAGCTGACAATAACTTCAATTGTGTAAAAGAAGAAAACTCTGCCCTTTTATTCCCTCTAATATTTTATGTTTTCAATCTCACAATTTGTGTACATTTTTATTGTGTATTCACTAACACCTTATTGTAGCTACAGTAATTTAACACTTTTGTGCTTTAACTTTTATATATTAGAGTTAAGTAGTCAATATACTATCATATTAACCTATTAGAGTACTCTGAATTTGTCTTATCTCTAACAATGTGTTGCATATTTTCATATGTTTCCATGCTACTAAAGAGCATCCTTTTATTTCAGCTTGAAGAATGCCTTTCATCATTACTTTTAAGGCATGTCTAATGTTCATGAACTCCCTCAGCTTTTGTTTGTGTGAGAAAGTTTTTATCTCTCCTTTGTTTCCTTTTCTTTTCTTTTTTTTTTTTTTTAATCTCTCCTTTATTTCTGAAGGAAGGCTTTACCAAATATTGTATATGTAATTGGCAGGATTTTTTTTTTTTCTTTCAAAATTTTGAACATATTAACCCTCTCCCTTTTGGCCTGCAAGGTTTCTGTTGAGAAATTTGCTGATAGCCTTATGGGAGTTCCTTTGCATTTGAAGATTTTTAATTATCTCTTTGTATTTTATTTTAGATAGTCTTATTATGCCTTGGAGAAATTCTCTTTGGGTTGTATCTCTTGGTGACTTATGAGCTTCAAGATCTTGAATATTCAAACACCTTACAATATTTGGGAAGATCTCGGCCATTGTTTCTTTTAATAAGCTTTCTTCCCCTTTCTTTCTCTCTTCTCCTTCTTGGACTCTCATACTGTGTATGTTGTTAATTTTTATGGTATTCTATAATTCATATAAGCTTTCTTCATTCTATTTCATCCTTTTTCCTTTGTTTTTCTCTAACTGAATCATTGTAAATTATTTTCCTTTCACTTCACAGGTTTTTTCCCTCTGCTTGATCAAGACTATTGTTGATACTCTCTATTGCATTTTAATTTCATTCATTGTATAACTCAGCTGCAGATTTCTGTTTTGTTATTTTCATGATTCATATCCTTCTTCTAAATATCTCATATATTTGTGTATTGTTTACTCATTTTACAGAATTTTCTCTTTGTGTTTTCTTGTAATTCACTGAGGTTCCCTAAAAAAAGCACATTGAATTCTTTTTCAGATAAATCAGTTCTTCATTTTGAGGAAATCAGTTACTGGAAAATTATTGTATATTTTGGTTGTGTCACATTTCCTTGATATTTCATTTTCATTGAAGTGTTGCATTGTTATCTTTGCTTTTGAAGAAGCAGTCAACTCCTCCAGTCTTTACTTACTGACTTTGAAGGGAAACACCTTCTGTCAGTTCTCCTAGAGATTCTGAGGCTTTCTCAGATTTTTTTTTTTCTATGAATACACCTTATCCACATTTCTTGTTCCCTTTTTGGTGGGATTTCTTAAGGTTATTTGCCTTCCTTAGTTCTGAAATGCTTGTATTTGTTTTCCCTAGGGTGGAGCTGAATGTGCAAATTTATGTGCTTTTTCCTAATCCTACAGAGTTGGGCTGGAATTCTGGGTCTTTCCAGTAGCCTTATGAAAAGGCTTGTGCTCACCACCCTTGGGGGTGTGCCCTGGGAGCCAGCCACTACATATGTGTGTATGTTGGTATAACACACAGAGAATTGGTGGTGCCTCTGGGCCACTTGAGGATATCTGCAGGTGAGTTGTTCCCAGTGGTTTGTGGGTTGGCCTTCTGATGGAGTTCATTATGTGATTAATAAGGTATGTCTTTTTAATGAATTATAAACACTGCCTACCTTCTCCCAGCTTATTTCTGCCACTCAGTTATGCAGCTTACCTCAGTATTCTGGCTGGGGTAAAAACAAAGTAGGCCTCTTGAGCAGCATTAACACATCTGGGGAAACAGAGCCTGTACTCACAGATTCTCACATTCTCCCATGGGAAAAATCATGAGTTGAGAGACTCTCTGTTAGCCTTGAACTTTGCTCCATAGAGGAGAGGTGGCATGGGTAAAATGAATCTATTTCTCTTACACTTCTGAACACATCAGGTTTTTTTCTCCAATTGTATGGTGGAATTTCTTCACTAGATTCCTGTATTTCCACATATGTACTCTCATCCATGGATGATTATCAAAATGGGTGTTCTTTGGGTGCAAGTTGGTAGAAAACTCCTTTTCCATCACTGTGGTAATGTCACTTTCATAACCATTTATTTTTCTAATTATTTTTTCTTTTGCTAGGACTTCAGATCCTTCTGGAAATTGTTTTAAAATTATGTTTAATATTTTTAATTATTTTAAAAATATTTATATTTCCTCTAGGATTCTTTTCATTATCTTAGAATTTAGAGTTTTAAGAGTGAAGTTATGTCTGTTCACTGTCCTTAATAGATGGTTTTCTCATATTTTGTATTTTTGATAGAAAGTTCATGTTTATGGAGTTAATTTTTTATGTAAGAATTACTTTTGGCAGGTGTGAAATTATCTCCTGAAAACAGTTTTATACTTAATTGTTAAGGAATATACTATTTTCCACCATCCTATTAAAAGAAAATGTGATTTTTCTGGAGCAGGGGACATCAAAAAACTTTTCTTAAATGGTCAGAAAGTAAATATGTTAGGCTTGTGAGCCATGAGGTCTCTGATTCGTCTACTCAACTCTACTATTTTAACATTAAAACAGCCATAAGCAATAATTAAATGCATGGGTATAGGTGTTTCCAATACATTTTTGTTTGCAAAAACAAGCAGTCTTCCCCCAGGCTCTAATTTGCCAACCCATGACCTGTAGGATTACATCCTCAAGAATCTCATTATTAATGGCCATTTTTAGTCCAAATCATGAAAGTTTAATAATTGATATCTCATAGTGGACTCCTGTAATCCTTGTAATTTATATCCATATTCCAGGTAAAGAAATTATTATGTTTACCCCTTGTGCCAGTGAGTACATAGTCTCCAGTCAACTGTTTATTTATGCTTGAAGCACTTCAGGTAATATGACTATTCTTAGGGAATACAAGTAAAATTACCAACATACAGCAAGTCCAGCTTCATTTTGAGTGTTAGAACCCAAGATTCTGAATTCAGATTTATTTTACCAGTATAGTTGACTAGATTATTTTGATATCCTTTCTAATAACAAAGAGAAGATGAATAAAACATAAATTTTGCATTCCTGTGTTCTCAGGAAGTAGGAAAATTTCTAAGGACCAAAAATAAGCTAACAACAGCTCTGTAAGCAGTCAATTAAGCTGTGAGATGTGATTACATGTGAAGGGCAAGGTATTGTGGTGGGGCACAGTTGCAATGTGGGCTTTGTGCTCAGAGCACACTTTAAACCCAGAGTAAGTTCTTTAAGGATTAAGGCCATACAGTGGAATATTACTCAGCCATAAAAGGAATGAAATTGAGTCATTTGTGGAGATGTGCTTGGACCTAGAGACTGTCATACGGAGCAATGTAAGAAAGAGGAAAAAAAGTATCATATATTTACAGATATATGTGGAATCTAGAAAAATGGTACAGATGAACCTGTTTGCAAGGCAGAAATAGAGACGCAGGCACAGAGAACAAATGTATGGACACCAAGGGCGAAAGAGGATGTGGGATGAATTAGGAAATTGGTATTGACATATATACACTGATATCTATAAAATAGATAACTAATGAGAATCTGCTGTATAGCACAGGGAACTCTACTTCACTGTACAGTAGAAACTAACACAACATTGTAAAACAGCTATAGTTCAATTTAAAAAAAAAAGAATTAAGGCCCTTATATTAACCAATTACACTAACAGTTATAGCAGATTTTTTTTCAAATTTTACATTTTTAACAGAGGTGACATGTATTTCTCATTTATATGAGATTCAAAGTCATAAAGTTCCCTCTCACTTGTAGTGCCATCATATTCAGATATGTCTTTCTAAATCATAAAACTTATTTGCAACAAGCAGGAGTAAAGGGGAAGAGCATGGATAATCATGCATGATCATGCATGGAAAACTTATGTTCCAGGCTTAGAAGTGGCCTTATTGCTTCTACTCACATTTCAACAGCTAGACCTCAGTTATATTTTCAGAATAACTGTAAAGTATGCTGTAAATTTTGTTTAACTCTGTGTTCAAGAAAAAAAGAAAATAATTTGATGATCATCTAGCAGTGTGCCACATCCTCTTTCTGGTAGCTAGCTTTCCTTTTCACCCTCTTTATGCAGAATCTTCTTCCCAATCCCTAAGCAGGACAATCCAAAATTCTACCCAGTCACTGCATACATATCAACCTCCAGGTTTCCTCATTGATTCCCATCCTTTTTCACAATGTTATAGACATCCATGTTGTCTGCCAACATATAATCTCAAAAGACAACTCATACTCCTATCCCTCCATCCATGTAATATATGATGTTTCGTGTGGAACAGAATAACAACAATAAAACACATTCAGTGGATCTTAACCATGATAAAATGATATTTACCCCTGGGATATAAGGATGGTTCAATATATGCAAATAATAAATGAGATACATCACATTAGTAGAATAAAAGATAAAAATAATATTATCATCTCAATACATGGAGATAAAGCATTCAATAAAATTCAACATCTTTTCATGATAAAAATGCACCACAAATTGGAATAGAATGGAAACTACATCAGCATAATAAATGCCATATATGACAAATCCAAAGTTAGCATCATACTGAAGGTGAAAGGTTGAAATCTTTTCCTCTAAAATCAGAAACAAGGGGGCTTATTCTCACCACTCCTATTCAATATAGTACTGGCTGTTCTAGACAGAGCAATTAGGCAACAGAAAGAAAGGAAGTCATCCAAATTTAAAAAAAAAAAAATAGATGTAAATGATACAGATAATATAACTTTATATTTAAAAAATACTAAAGTCTCTACCAAAAACTGCTAAAAGTAATCAATGAATTCATTGAAGTTGCAGGATACAGAATCAAAACCAGTATACAAAATCAATTGTGTTTCTATATACTAACAGTGAAATACCTGAAAAAGTAATAAAGAAAATAATCTCATTTACAATAGCATCAAAAACAATGAAACACTGAGAAATAAAATTAACCAAGGAGGTGAAACATCTGTACAACAAAAACTATGAGTTTGCTGAAATAAATCAAAGAAGACACAAACAAATGGAAAGACATTCCATGTTATGGATCAGAATGATTAGAATTATTAGAAAGTCCCTATTACCCAAAGCCAGAGCCAATGAAATCCCCATCAAAATTCCAGTGGATTTTTCCCATAAGTAGAAAAAAAAATCTAAAATATGTATGGAGTCACAAAAAGGTGCTGAATAGCCAAAGCAATCCTGAGAAAGAAGAACAAAGCTAGTGGCAGCACACTTCTTGATTTCAAACTATACTACAAAGCTATAGTAATCAAAACACTGTGGTATGGCATAAAAACAAACATATAAAGAAAAACATATTATGGAATGGAATATTATTTTGCCATGAGAAAGAAGGAAACTCTACCATTGGTGACAGCATGGATGGACCATGAGGCCATTATGCAAAGTGAAATAAATGAGACAGAAAAAGACAATTACTGTATGATATCTCTTATATTTGGAATATAAAAAGGTCAAACTCATAGAAGTAGAGAATACAATGTTGGTGAATAGGGGTGAGGTGGGGGAAATGGGGAGATGTTGGCTAAAGAGAAAAAATTTCCAGTTATAAGATGAATAAATTCTGAGGAATAGAATGTACAGCTTGGTGATTGTAGTTAATTCTATTGTATTATTTACAATATATATAGTGATGAAGAGAGTAGAGCTTAAATGTTCTTACTACAAAAAGAAATGGTAATTACGTGACGTGATGGTGGTGTAGTTACTGATATGGTGGTAATCATTTTGTAATACATATGTGTATCAACATATTGCATGCTTCAACTTCCATGTTATATCTTAATTATACCTCAATTAAGCTGGGAAAAACAAAACAAAACAAAACATAGTGGTCTTCATGTTTACTTTCTCCTAATCAGTTTCATGTGCCAGTAGCCACATTCAAGTTCTTTCTTGATATAATTTTCAGATCAGATTTAGTTTTTGCTTGGCCCCTATGCCTCTTTGACCCTCACATTAATGTTGGCTACTGTGAATCTGTTAGAAATGATATTTTGGAAGACCATATCCTTAACCTAATCTTTGTTGTAGAGTGGAATTTTTCATTCAATTATGTAAACTTACTATTCCTTTATCCCTTAAAACCTCAAGTACTATCTTTTAACATGTAGAGTAGAAAAGCAATGGGCTTTCCCATTTCTATAAATCCCCTCATCTCTGGATTTTGTCTAGTATTCCCATCAATCCTCTTGAATATTAGCCAAATCTCACTTGAATTCATTTATTTCTAATAATACCTGGCAGGGGGTGTAATTGGTACAAACACTTTGGTAAATTTTTTCACACTATTTGTAAAACTGAACATTCACATACGCTATGACTCAGAAATTCAACTGCAAGATACAGAACCTGGAATCTTGCTATTTAAAATGTGAATTAAAACCAGAAATATCAGAATCACTTGAGGCATTGCTATAAATAAAGAATTTTGGTTGACACCTCAGATCTACTGCCATAGCATCCAAATCATAACAAAATCAACCAATTTTGTCAAAATCAAACATTTGAGAAGTACTACCCTAGAGAAATGTGGCATAGGCATTTAGTGCTTATGGAACACCTATGTTCTGCCCTGCATTTACTAGACACCTCCTAGTTAATCAAGACCAGATGATCAGTTTTGGGCAATGGGCTAAGGGTGGAAGTGATGCGTGTCACTTCTGGGGCCATGGATTTAAGGTACATTATCCTCCAGGTCTGTCCTCACATGCTGTGATGACCTGGAAACCATGTTTACTACAAATTAGTATCTGAATGGTTGGTCAGTCTGAAAGAGTGATTCATCCCTTGGAGAAGCTTCAGACTTAGGTTAGATGATGCCCTAAACTATATCTGAAGCCACAAAGATTTTAGGTTTTGTGATAATTTTTTTATGTTTTCCTTTTTAATCAGTAAATAATACTTGAAACATTTGAGATGTAGATTTCTTGCAACAAGAAAACTTTTATGATTGATTCATACCATCTTTTCTGAAATATTTCTACAAAACATGCATATTCATGAATTAAAAGCAAGTGGTAGGCAACACTGACAGTTTCATGAAAAATTTGCCTGGATACAGAGGATAAATGTGCTCAACTGTAGTAACTCTTTATCATAACGAAACAGAGACAACAGACTGTCAGCAAAGCTGCAGTATATAGCCAAGGCAATTGAACTGAACTTATCTTAATTTGCTCCACTGACTGAGCTATATATAACATTTGGCATTCTATCATAATTTTATATTTATGGGGATTAACTCTGACACTACTATCTGTATTTTCTGTGGCATTGCACAGTTAAAGCTATTAGAATGAACATTAAAAACTATATACAGCTGTGACATCTTGCAATTTAATGGAAACATGATTTAAAGGCATAGTAAATTAGACATTTTTCCTTTTGCAAATACTTGACAGAACACACACAAATGTTTTCCAATTATTAGTAGGTAATTGAAATAAATAACTGTTTAAGCCATGACACATAATTCATATTTTTCCGTTTAAATAACTGGACAATTTTGAAAAGTATGGATGACATTTTTTTAATTTAAAATTTTCACAAGTTTAACCAACCATTATTGTTTGATATGTTTACAAAATCAAGCAGATGTTAATCATATTTCTATGCTTGGAGAAAAAGGGCCAAGTCTCCCAAAGCCATTGTCTTTCATCTGAATTAAAGCTATGTTGTGAAAATATTTATTTTTCAACTAATAGTTAACATCAATTACTTCCAAATTTCCCTTTAAGTGCTGATAAGTGTATATCTCACATGTCATATAAAGGATTTTTTTTCCAAAATTCATTAGAAGTTTTTTTCTTCATGTGTACCAGGGAAGTTTTAAAGTTCAGTACAGAAATTTCTGTTTAGTTACTTACTACTAACAATGTTAGAAGTAAAATTATGAGTATGGTTTTTGATATTCCAGACAGGCAAAGAATATCCCAGATATCACTTTCTTTTTCCTGGGCTACCGGTATATTTTCCTGAACTGTGTATCTTCTTTAATTCTGTGAGTAGCCAGCTAATTTGAGAAAAGAAGACAGCATTTCTCACAAGAAAAAAAGGAAGAGGATGGATAGAAAGAAGAAAATAATAAATTTCAAATAACAAACAATGGTTGCAACCTGAAAACTAATTTCATATGTATCCTGAGTATTATCTCCCATTCCATAGTTAAAAATGAACATCTTCAACAGTATTCAATATATTACTCTGGATATTGCCCTAGCTGCACCGCACTCTGAAAAGACCCTCTGCAAATGATTCTAGGTGTTCACATGGAGTATCTTATGATTGCTTATGGACAAGTATAATCAACTATCCATGAGGCACATTTTGGGTAAAGCTGTCTCTGTTGGCCACAACTGCGAGTTACATTCAACTACTGTAGATTTCCTAGAAACTGTCATTTTTCCTGGTTGCCATTATATCTACTGTGCAACAGTAGAAACACCCATTCTAAATACAGCTACCAACATAAATTTACCAGAACATTCTACTGTGTCAAAAACTTTACAGTGTTCTGGGGTGAAATGAGAAACAAATTTTATTTCCCATTTATGGATTACACTCTGCTCCCAAAACAGTAAAGCTTAAAATACAAAGTTTTAGAGATTTTCATGAAAAATTATTTAATTTTTATCTATATATGTTTGCTCTTCATGCAATCCAGGCATGTTTCATAGAAGTAGATCGATGATTAACTAGAAGGACACACAGAATGGTATCTTCAAAATTACAACTTTATTCTGACTAAAGCTTGCCATTTTCTATACTCTCTTCCTTAAAATGAGTTCACTCTTAAAAGTTCCTAATTACATTGTGCAAAGAGATGTTGGCAGGCTTACTCCACCAGTTTATTAACTCTGGTTAGGCATGCATATATCCTAGAAGTGGAAACAATCACAAGTAAGGACAGGCAGCCTCTGATTATACACACACACACACACACAAACATACACACCTATATTTATTTCTTATCTATCTATCTATCATCTATCTATCTATCATCTATCTATCTATTACACACTTGCCTAGATCTCTTTTTGTTATGCATTTTCTGCTCATTTTAAGGAGATATGTTAAAACATGGAGACAAGGAACATATATAGTGTTCCTCTGTAGGCATCTCTGTATAGAAGAAATTTGTTGTTTTTTTTATACTACTGTTTTCCCTCAGGATGTAACAATTAAATTTATAAATCCTAACTACATTATAAAACTAATTTTACTTAGACTTATAACCATCTAAATAAACACGTAATACATTTTTAAAAGGCATCATCTAAGATTTATAATGGTCTTCTAATAGTAGTTTACTAATTTTTCAACTTCAATGAATTAAAGATCTGCTTAACTTACAACTAAATATGGATTTGGAAAATTTTTATATGGGATTAAAAGAACCAATATTTAATGCTCTGTCATTGTCTCATTCTTTGTTTTTTTTTTTTGTTTTTTTTTAATGTAAGTCTTTCTGTCATCCTGATGAATTGAAGATTTCTGTTTACTTTTTTCTTCCACATGAGATGTTTAAGACATCTTTAATCACTTGGCAAGTTTTCTAGTTAATGAGTGTCTATTGGAAGAAGAAAGAATAATGGGAAAGAAAAAGATGTCTGCTCATGCTAAATCCATATTCCACCTCTCCAGATATTACTTTTCAACCTCTTTGGGTAGGGAATAGCTTTTTTATTGTTAATTCTGGATTGGTTGGCAAATTGCTATAAATCTTTCTAGAATTAGCAGTGTAATTTCCTCAGTTATATTCCTTATCTTAATATCTCACAAGATAACAGTCTTAGCTTAGCATTAATGAACTTGCAGGTAGTGTTTTATTCCTAAAACCAAGCATTGTTTTCCCTCCAAATCTACTTTTGCATAAATTTCTCCAATCTACTTTGTTTTAGTCAGGTTCAAATAAAATTCTCTATTTCTTTCATAAACTGACTTAATTAATTTTTTCATTGACAAAATAAACTTTCTGGGGAAGGCAAAACTATAAGCACAGAAATCAGTAGCTAGTAGGTTCTAGGGACTGGGATTGTGTGAGGTGTTGACCACAAAGGGGCAAAGTGGGAAAATTTTCTTTGACTGAGAAAATTGTTCTTTTTCTTGATTGTGGTGGTTATTCTAAGCCTTTATGCATTCATCAAAACTCATAGACTTCTACACCAGAAAAAAAGCAAATTTATTGTCTAAATTAAAATAAAAAGACATAAAAATTCAAACAAATAAAAATACAGGAATTACAGAAGCTAATTTTGACATTTGCAAGGCATTGAGAAGGCATGGTGTAGCCTGGTGGGTGCAGGTATGTGTGTGTGTGTGTGTATTTTTTATTGTTGTTGTTGTTGTTATTATTATCATCACTACCATTGTGTAGTAGTTCCCAGATTTAGTTAGGTAACAATGATTAGGCTTCCTTTCTTCTCTATTGTTTCCAATTTGGACCCAGAGAGAAAATTACTGCCACATTTGTATTCTGTTGCTGGGAATGAATTATACAATAGCCTTTTATGTCTGAATTCTTTCCCTTAGCATAATTCATTTGAGATTTATCCATATTATTAGTTTGTATCAATATTTTTTCCATTTTATTGATGAGCAATACTTTATTGTATGGATATATCATAGCTGGTTTATCCATTCACATGGCAAAGGATATTGAATGTCTCCTTTAACTTATAAATAAAGCTACTATAAACATTCACTATAGGTTTTGATGTACACATAAACTTTTGTGTCTCTTGGGTAAATATCTAGTAGTGAGATTGCTGAATTATATGGCACAAATACATTTAACTTTATAATAAACTGCCCTATTGTTTTCCAAATTTGTACCATTTTGCATCAGCAATTAAAGAGCATTCCAATTGTTGCACATCCTCATCAGGGATTGCTAATGTCAGCATTTTGCTGTTTGGTTTTGTCTTGTTTTAGCTATTCTAACATATGTATAATGGTCTCTCATTGTGATTTTAATTTTTGCTTCCCTAATGACCAATTATGTTGAGCATCTTTTCCTGTGCTTATTTGCCATCCTCAATCTTCTTTGCTAAAAGTCTATTCAAATATTTTGTCTACTTTTGAATTGGGTGGTTTTCTTATTTTTGAATTTTGAGTGTTTTTTATACATCTTGTAACTACTTCTGAATTGTAATTACAACAGGCAATGAAATTTCTACCCAGGATCTTATCAAGAAACTCTTACACATAGTTTAGGTGGCTTGCTCAGAATATTGTAATAATCTGTTGTAGCAGTAAATCCAGTCTATGTTTTATCTAATCATGCTTTTTTTCTACCTCTACTTCTTTGACAAGAATGTAAGTTGGTGTACCATTTTCAAATTTTACCAGTGTATACCAAAACTTGAAAATGTTCAAACCCTTTGACCTAGTAATGCCATTTCTTCAATAGTCAGAGTTACTTAGTGTATCAAAAGTGGACTTATTACTTAGGATAATGTTCCTTATTGGTGTTCTGAAGCCGTTATTGGATAATAAGATTCAGTAAAATTATATGTATAGTTTGATCCATTTTTTAAATAAAAATTATATGCAAATCTAAAAAAAAGATTAAGAAGCACACACTCTTTTCTAGAGATACTAATTGTGTTTACAATCTCCTGCTAACATGAACATAATTTTTACTGTCTAATTGAATAAATAATAAAAAGGAATTAACAAGTGACAAGCACAAATTGGGGACAAGTAGAAGAAAAAAAAATTGCATAGAATCCATGTAACCCACAATAATACTGTCAGCTCGGTAACATAATTTTCATTCTGTTTTAGAAACACTGTGCATATGATACTGCCTAGAACACTCAGAAGCAAGCTGGCTAGTTGTCCTTGAATCACCTGAAACAGCATATGACATTTGGGAAGAAGCAATATTTACTTTCTCTATCCTTCCCTCAGCAGCTTTCCCAGCACACACCTTCTTCCATTGAATTCAGTGTGACCGTGATGCCCCCAGACAGGCCAGTTAACTCCCTTCCAAAAGTAGCACCTTACTAAAATCAGCATTCTGAGTTTGTATCACAGTTTAAAGACTTTTTCTAAATCGCCTTTCTTTAAAACAAAGACTAATTTTCAGCGATTATTAAGCTGGAGAGATCCTGGCCAGACGTAGGATGTCAGATTTCATCGTCCTCCCAACTCTTCCACCCCACCCCAAAACCCCTCAATAAAATGGTTTGATCCTCTCTGAAAGAAAGAAAGAAAGAAAACATGTCTTCCTGTTTTTCCCTGTTTGGGCCTAGGATTGTCTCACACATAATCAAATTTTTTCTAAAATATTTTTGACAAATGGACATTATTACACCTTTCATTCATCTATTCATTCAAATATGGCTACAAAGTATTTCTTTTTACTCAGCTACCATGCTAGTTGCTGGTGGTACAAAAATAAACATAATTCAGTGATTGCCCTTCCCTTCTGGATTTTACAGTCCAGCTGGAAAGTTAGGTAAGAAAATAGTCATCACATAGCATGCTAAATGATATAATAAAATATGTGAGACATCTCTGGGAAAAAATTCAGACTGTCCTAAAAGAGTCAGGACAAGATATTTTTTGTGATTCTTGGATGACTCTTCTCAAGTAAAATATCTGCATATTAACAGGGTATTTCCCATGTGCTAACACAAAATACCTATTTAAGAGTTGAATTATATCTTAACTATCTTTCAGAGAGTAGGTTTTCCATGTCTCTCAAATTATGTTACACAGGTAGGCCTCTGTTCCATTCTGACTTATCAATGACAAACACAAGGAATATCAGAAACTAAAACAGTTACACATTTTTATTTGGCTACAGAAAGATGCTATTTTTCTCATATAGTTGCCAACTTTGTGTAGGACTGTGACTCTATATAGCTAAAGTTGAGACAAAGACAGAATCTTCTGCAAAGCACACAAGAAATTTCCATTTACGCATTCAAATTATTAAAACATTCATGTACTTTAAGTGTCTATTCTTTGAGAATAGGTGGATCATAATTTTCCAACTAACCAAGAAACACCATCTATGACACACGCTGTTCAAAAAAATCAAAGTGGAATAAAATATTATTAATGGTAAAATGATGATATGTGATATATATCTCCATTCTATCTACCTTTCACCTCAATACACATGTATACTTTGGCATAAACTACTTATCCTTCAAAAGTAAGCTCAAAGGTAAATTAATTAGGGAAGATTCTCCTGGTCCTCAGATAAGATTAACTTCTCTTTTTAATCACATTTTCATAATTCCTATACCTTGATGTTTTAGCATTATGTGCAAAATGGAGCTTCAGTACCTTCAATCTATTCATTCTTCTCATTGCCACCTGAATAGATCTTTTAATGCAATGATATACCATGATTATAATATTAGAGACACTCAATATTAACAGGGAATGTTTTGTCATTGCTTTAGTCTGAATAATGTCAGTACCAATCATAAACCTACAAAAATGAAGCCAAGAATGATTATACATGGTCTTAATTGTGAAGTACCTGAAAAGAAGTTTCTCTAACTTTAAAGGCAAGAAATATGTTCAGAATGGACCAGGGACCTTGGAAAATGGTGCATGAAGATGCTAGCCAGATTATTTTTCAAGTTTTCCTTGAAAGCTTTATACGTGTTATGCTGAACAAATAAATTCACTATAGTTTTATTAATTAATTGATTAATTATTTCCAGACCAATTGTACTCAAAATATAGAGACAGAGGGTACAAACACAATAATTGACTCGGGATGCTGTTTACCCTTACTAAGTCACTGCAAAGATCATCATATTCTTTTAAAGAAATTGGACAGTTTTTGTATTCTTTATTTTTGTATTGCTGCCAAATCTACCTTGAATAGATTCAAGCCAAATTCTGGAGCCACTGGATACCACTGTATCCACTGGAAATATGTCCAAGTTTGTGTGACTTACAAATATGGAGGCATTGCAATCTCTGAGATGAGCTACTTGTTATCAGGAACTTGATAAATTTATGGGAAGTTATATTCTGTAGTTTAGGAAAAGACTTAAAGTTGAAGATAGCACCAAAAGTTATACAAAGATGGGCATGCATGGAAACAGATCTAATAGTAGTGTAAATTTTGCAAGGTCCTACACTGAGGTTTGGATGAAAAGACACCAGGACAAATATCTTTTCAAAACTTTCACACACTAGAAAGAGTAAATAGTATGGTAGATAGCATTGAAATTCATATAATAATTTGTAACTGCTCATTAGTGACAACTGGGCAGTAACTGTCCTCTGTCAATGTTACCATAATTATGACTGATATAGGCAGTTACATACTGAACTAAAGAATTACATAGGTCCAACTGTGCAAGAATAAACTGACAAATAATGAGGGTTAGTGATGACTTCATAGAAGTGGCTTCTAGTATATTTTTTCACCAATGCTTTCCTTTCCTTGCCACAGAGAAAACAACGATAATGAAAAAAGGAAGAATTAAAAATCCAATTCCAAGCCTTAAAGCTTTTGAGAAGTAACTATGATCTACTCAGCCAAGTTCACCATGGTACTACTTCCAGAAGCACCAAGAAGATTTTCACGCACTAAAATGAGAATAAGAAGTAGTTGGTGTTTGGGGGAGGAAGAAAGGAGTTTTGGTGTACATTTACTTCATGGGAAAACAGTAAAAGTGTAATGATCAAAATTGTATTAATGGATGAGAATTTAGTCTTTCCCAAATGTTCTACCCTTTCCCCTTGATCAAAAGCAACAAAATGTTTCTGTTGTTTCCACTTGGGTAAATATGAAACTTGAACACTTTTTTACAAAATAAATAAACCTACCAAGAAAAAGAAAGTGACTCATAAGAAGGTGTGCATCCTGGAATAATGTGATTTGTTATGACAACACAAAAAAGGCAGGTATTTAAGGGAATATGTTTGAGTAAAGTATAATAAGTATGGATTAGAAAAAAAGTGAATTTGAGGAAAATAATTAAGAGGATCCAATGAAATTCATGATGCTAAGAAATAGGAAAAACAACTGAATTTTATGAATGGCAGTGAACTATATATTTAGCATCCCCTAAAATATTTTAAAAGGCATAAGGGATATTTGTAATTCATTTTGGAGCTATGATTTTTAAAGTCTTCTGATAATAGGGGGAGTTGTATTACACACTTGTTTAAATATAAAATTATACTGTTGTTTGATTAATGTTAGTCTCCCACCTGACTAAAAGTTCCATAAGGATCATAACTATCTAGCCCACTACTATATTCACTATAAGCATAATGCCTATCACATATTAGGGGCTCACCAGTACTTTTAAATGTATGAATATAATATTTTTGAGCATTGTTGTCATGAATATCAATTACCATGGTAAGTTATAAAATTTCTGAAGACACTAGATGAGGGGGAAAACATATTTGAATCTGCTCCTCAACTTTTCAGTTCAGAAACTATATTTTGTTTTTATTCTCACCCTTCCTTAAAGAGTTCTGTCACAGTCAACCTAGTCATATACAAAGTTCAGCTTGAAAGCAATGTAAAATTTGGGATAATTTAAAATCAGCTTTTTTGTCTTCTTTGACTGAAATAAAATTACAAAAGTTTCAAAATTTCATATTAGTCATTCCCCTTTATGGTGGGATTTTTACCTTTAATAGAATTTCAATAAAAATGAAAAAATATTCTGTTAATACTTTTTAAAACATCATGGCTTTTTGTTAATAAGGGTAATGAATATCTACTGGAAGTTTTGACCTATGCATGAAGTATTTGAATGGCATAAACATGATGATTATTACAAATATTTTGATAGAGCAAAAACAGTACATCAGGTTAGACTTATTTATTTTCTAAATCAAGTCTCTGCAATTGCACCAAATTTGCATTAATTCAGTTTATTGAACAAATACTATGGGAGTAACATTCTCATTTTATATATATAAAATATAAGCATCCACCTTTCAGAAATCTGAAATCATGATATTCACTACTTTACAGAAGCTGCCACAACAGAATCAGATAATAAAGACATTACACTTTTATATTCTTGCCTTAAAGCTCCAAAGTTTCAATTACTGTTCCAGGTATAAACCAAGGAAGACCTGACAAAATATTGAATCAAGCAAAAGCAGTTCTCAGTTTTAACATCTCCTCCTAGCAAATATATGAAGATCCTCTGAGCAGAGGAGAGAGAAGAAAGAGATGGAAAAGAAGAGAATTAGATTGGTTAGATCTTTGAGAAGGGGCATCCACTCTCTGTTCCCACTATAGAGTTAGTTTCTATGTGAAGAATAGCAAGAGAATCTCTCCAAAATTTAGATATGAGAATAGAGAATAATTATGTCTCCTTGTATATGTTTACTCTGAGAAATTGCTAGCCAGCTTTACAGTATTTTTGAATCACCACACTACTAGAGAATAAGGACAACTACATGTGATGCCCAAGAAGTTAGGATGGGAGTAATATTACAAGTACACATTTATATGACCTTCAGGGACAGAAGGAGAAGAAACACTGAATTGGCATATAAAAGAGCAAGATAACAGTATTCTACCATCAGGGATAATAGTCTGAAATCAACAGTGAAGTTGAACTAGAAACATTTTAAATAGTATTGTGTGGATGCCTGAGTTACATGGCATACATGCTTGAGTGAGTGTGTATGTACATATGAACATGAGCATATGCATGTTTGTTAGCCCTCAATTGAAGACTATCAGGAAACATGAGGACCTATATATCCCAATGTCCATAAGGCTAAGGAGGCAGAACATTTTAATAGAAGTGAAGTTTTCAAAAGTGTCAAGTACTTCAGAGGCTCAAAGGGGAGGAAAATTAGCTTTCAAGAATGACATTTTACTAAAGTGGTAAAATAGAAGCCATGTTGCACAAACAATTAAGTAGAATATTTGTGAGGAAATGAAGATAACATGAGCAGATCATTCATTTGAATGTTTAACAGTGAACAAAGGATGATTGCTTAGTGCTGATTTCAGGGCCATGTAGAATTTCCATCCTTCATGGTCAGAATGATTGCTTGTCAGAGGGACCAAAGGGCTTTGATTTATGGAATTAATTTTGTAGTGCAAGTGTGAAGATTTTCTGAAACCATTTTTTAGAAACATTTTAAGAGATCAGAATCCTCTACAACAAAAATTTTTCTCATTAGGTCAAAGCCAACCCAGATGTCATGACTCATTTCACATGAATAAAAAAATTATTCAAAGAAAACAAGAGTGGGCCTAATTATGTCTTTGAGAATTATTAAGAGATAATAATGTTAATTTAAATGCAAAATGGTTTTAATCTCTTCAAGCTGTGCATGAATATAGCTATGCAATTCATTAGGTCAATTATAATCATGTGAACATTGGTGGCACATGGTCTCTTTGGCAAACACTTTAGTTGCTTTCACACATCACATATGATCCTGCTTATGCATGGTGCTTACTGGCCTGCCAGGCAGCTGAAGAGCCAGAGTACCAGAATACTCATTGTGGCTCCCTTTGCAGAAACTAGATGAGTTATATGCACTACTGTATTTGAGCCAGTAATTTTTTGGCTCTAAATCAGGGAAATGAGAGCTCTCAAATCAAATGAAAAGCAATGGGTTAGTAATCAAGTGAGTTTCTGCCAAGAAAGGGAGAGAATAGTTTCAGAATGATAATTTGAGTTCATTATTTAGAATTTGCTCTTCTTGAACACTGTCCACCACAGTTCACTAGGCAGTTACCTAGAACAGATATTCATGGGGTTCCCCATGTGTTTACCTGGGGTGTACAGGTTTCTAGGTAAGTTGAAACACTTTCAGTTGTGCACACAAGGATAGACTGATATCAACTGGCATGGATAACCTGATTATCTCCTCATTTGCAGCAGAATTTCTGCCTTTCTTTGTCTCAAAATTTAAAACATACTTCAATATAGTTCAGTAAGAACAGTGACCCTCTTGAACATACAGGCCAATCTTGACCTTAACACTCATACAATAACATTTTTAAATAAACACTTCACTTTAATAATTAACATAAAGAATTAAATTACAAATGCAAAGTGTGAATTGATTTAAAATAACATTTATCAAAAGTATTTACCTACTGTTAGTAATTAATATGTATTTTATGACTTGCATATATATGAACATAAATTTATAAAGGATAAAAATTTTTGAAAAATGCAATTTATATACAGTGTAATGTTGTGTTTATATGAGTTTAAGTAGAGTGAAAAATTTAGAAACATGAACACTTCTTAATTCCTGAATATTTTACTTTTTCTCAATACAGTATCCATATGGCTAAATTAGATTTTCTCATTTCTTCTGACAATATTCTGGCATTGCATATACATCTAAATTAGAACATCTAAATTGGAAATAATTTAGATGTTTAAAGAATCATCATCATTATTATTATCATTAAGATGTGATGATGAAGCTGTCTCCTCTTTCTCTTTCATTGTGTTATCTCTAAACATTCTTGGGGTTTAACCTCTTACATTGTGATATTTATGTACAATATATTATCTATTTGGTCACTGCTATTTTCTGTTGCCCCACTCTTTAAATAATTTTCTTTATTTCAGACTTAAACAAATATTACATATTAGTTTTCTATTGCTACATAAGAAGTTACCACAAATTGAACAGCTTTAAGGAACACGCATTTATTATCTCACAGTTCATGTGAGTTAGGACTCCAGGCACAGTTTATCTGTGTCCTCTTCAAGGCTGCAATCAATGTGTAGGCCAGGGATGGGTTTTCATTTGGATTCTCAACTGTGAATGGATACACTTACAAGCTCACTCAGTTTTTTGGGAGAATTAACCTCCTTGATTGTAGGACTGAGGTTCCATATTTCTTGTTGGTTGCTGGTTAGGTGCCACTTTCACATCCTAGGGGCTGGCTGCAGTTTCTTGCCATATGTCTTTCTACATAGACCCTCTTACAATATGGCAGCTTACTTCTTCAAAGCCAACAAAGGAGAAAGCAAGACAGAGTTATATACCTTAATATATTCAAGAAAATGACATGACTTTATAATATTTTATTGGTTAGAAGTAAGTCATAGGCTCCACCCACACTTATGGAGAGGAAAGTATACAAAGGTATTGAAGACCAGGAGGTGAGAATAATGACAGCCTCTCTAGGGTCTGTCTGCCACAGACTGATTTTTTTTTCCTTTGGTGATGTTTTTGTTTGGCTTCAGCCATTTTTCATAGTATGTTGCCTTCACACTGTAATTTCTTTAAGCTCTTTATTGGAATATAATTGCTTTACACTGTTGTGCCAGTTTTTGCTATACAACAAAGTGAATCAGCAGTATTTATACATATATCCCAGTATCCCCTCCATCCAATGACTCCTTCTCACTTTCCATAGCCCAGCCCTCTAAATAACCACCCACCATCATTATAAAACAACTTCCCACTGACTATTTTACAGTTGGTAGTATGTATATGTCTGTAGGGTGGGGGGGACTCGAGGGGGGGGCGCCAAGGAAGGGAGGGAATATGGGGATATGTGTATAAAAACAGTTGATTGAACCTGGTGTACCCCCCAAAAAATAAAAAAATAAAAATAAAAAAAAAAAGAAAGAAAAAAAAAAAAAAAAAACCTTTAAATATCATAGGGTAATTCAATTTAAAAAAAACCCAAACTGAATAAACCAAAGAATCTAACAAAAAAAAAAAAAAATAACCACCCACCATCAAGTTGATCTCCCTGTGTCATGCAGCAGCTTCCTACTAGCTATCTATTTTACATTTGGTAATGTATATATGTCAATGCTACTCTCTCACTTCATTCCAGCTTCCCCTTCACCCCCCCCCCACTGACCCTTGTCCTCAAGTCTGTTCTCTATATCTGCATCTTTATTCCTGCCCTGTCACTGGGTTCATCTGTACCATATTTATATATCCATATATATGAGTTAGGATGCAGTATTTGCTTTTCTCTCTCTGGCTTACTTCACTCTGTATGACAGACACTAGGTCCATCCACCTCACTACAAAAAAAACTCAATTTCATTCCTTCTTATCATTGAGTAATATTCCATTGTATATATGCACCACATCCTCTTTATCCATTCATGTGTTGATGGACATTTAGGTTGCTTCTGTGTCCTGGCTCTTGTAAATAGTGCTGCAATGAATATTATGGTGCATGTTTCATTTTGGATTATGATTTTCTCAGGGTATATGCCCAGGAGTGGGATTGCTGTGTCATATGGTAGTTCCATTTTTAGTTTTTTGAGCAACCTCCATACTGTTTTCCATAAGGGCTGTACCAACTTACATTCCCACCAACAGCACAGGAGGGTTCCTTTTTCTCCACACCCTCTCCAGCATTTATTGTTTCTAGATTTTTTGAGGATGGCCATTCTGACTGGTGTGAGGTGATACCTCATTGTGACTTTGACTTGCATTTCTCTAATGGTTAGTGATGTTGAGCATTTTTCATGTGTTTGTTAGCTATCTGCATGTCTTCTTTGGAGAAATGTCTATTTAGGTCTTCTGCCCATTATTGGATTGGGTTATTTGCTTTATTGGTGTTAAGCTGCATGAACTGCTTGTATATATTGAAGATTAATCCTTTGTCAGTGGCTTCATTAGCAAATACTTTCGCCCATTCTGAGGGCTGTCTTCTTGTCTTGTTTATGGTTTTTTTGCTGTGCAAAAGCTTTTAAGTTTCAATAGGCCCCACAGTGTAATTTTATAATTTTTCCATCCATAGAATTAATTAATGATAAACCTGAACATATTTCTAATAGTTATCTATTACATTTTTAATAAGCAGAGACAAATGAGAATCCTCAAATGAAAATTGTCATCAAATATCCAACAAAATTATTAGACAAGTAAGATAATTGAAAGCAGATGACTATTCAATAGACTGTGAATGATAAAATTGTTTAAATGCAAAGTTTAAACAAAATTTAGGTTAGCTTAAAATAATAATTCAAAAATAGGTTTCCATAAAATGGGTTTCTTCAAAGTCACAATTAACAAGTATAACATTTGTTGGTTTAACAATGTGTAAAGGCAATCTTTACCTCCCAACCCTTGCACAAACTTTGATAACAAAATAGTTGTTACTCAAGTGACTACATACTGCAAGTTACATAATTTCTGTGCTTGAAAATTAATCTGAAATGCTGTGAAATGTATATATATATGTAATTTTAAATCAAAATTGACATATATAGTTTATTCTCTCTGTTACAGATACAAGATAGTCTAGCTTTACCCTGATTCCTTATACAAGTGAGAAAAATGCATTTTTCTCCCTTATGTACTCAATAATCTAATGAGTTTTTGTTGCTATGACACATAACCTTGATCTGTTTTGTTATTGTTGTTTTGTACTGAGAAGTGTTGTTTGTTTGTATTCCAAACAAAAGTGACATTTGTAGAATACCTATCTGGTAACAAAAATATTGGAATCAATTTTAATACTTAAACTACAAGATTAATATTTAAAAACCACCATGAATTAGAATTTTTCATTCAGTTTTCATGCTTATTCTTCCTGCAAAAAAGACCAAAAATCATTGAGCAATTTGGAAATGAGCTAATGGAGATTCTGAATATATGACAACACACAGTGGAAAAGAATAAGCACTTAAATATATTGTAATCTTCAAATTACATTTTTGATTATGAATGAAATCACTAAGTAGGATGTACTTTCTCCACTTAATGTAAGGGAACAATATTTCACAATATACTGCTTATCTTAATTTAGCAAATGGTGGCACTCTTCCACTAATGAAAATGGCATTCCATAGTACAACATAAGAAACTCATATGCTCATCTAAGAAAAGGTCAAATCCAAGATTGAAATAAAGAGGAAAACATCCCTTACTAGTCTTAAAGTCTCAGTTCACATAGTTTCTAGAGCTTGACCAGGGATTAAATATGCTTTGTGGATCCTTTTTCATTATATATAATTAACAGTTCCTAGATGAACCCACTCAAGTTTCCTTTAGCTTTCTGTCTATTTGATTTCAAGATCAGTAACTTTTAAAGGAAAAGATAAGACTTCAAAATAGGACCTCATGGAGTAGTTCTAAGCCATGCCCCAAATGATTAGTGTAGCAAAATGGCTCAACTTACAAGTGAGAAACTTTATGTCTTATACAACTTGTATAATGAGCTAGAAAAATAACGAGTTTGAGGTGGTTCAAGTATTTAGTCTTTTTCCTCAAAATAAAATGTAACCAAAAAGAAAAAAAACAACAACAACAACCAATTAAATGGAAGAAAATGATGCCTTCATAATTCTTTGCCTCTAGTGAGGATTTTAAATTAGCGCGGCCAATACCTCTGGTTCTACTAAGAAAAGATGGGAATCCAATAATTCAATTCATATTTTGAAACTCAAATTGACTCTCCAAATAATTGATTAAGTGGAACATTAATAGAAATGTCAAACACTACATTATAAAGATCCTCTTTATATGAACCACTGATATTTCCAGTAATGTGTCAAGATAAAAATAAATTGCCTTCACTATGGGGCAATCTGAATCTTCAACTGAAGTTTTTACTAAAGTTATTGTTCTACAAAGAATAAGTTTATCATACATATGCACACACATAATTTACAACAGGTGGAGGTAAACATCACATTAAAAAGGGTTTCATTCAGCTGATACACTGGGAAAATAAAAACATTATTCCTTTAATATGAAGTTTTCAGAAGACTGGAAAAAGATAGCGGAGGAGTAGGAAGTGGCAATCACCTTCCTCCACATGAATACATCACAAACACATCTACTTGGGGAGTACCTCCTGGAGAACACCTTCTGAATGTTGGCAGGAGCCCTCAGACCACCAAAAGGCAAGATAATTCCCATGTAACCAGGTAGCACAAAGGAAAGAAGGGGAAAAGAGAGACAAAGAATTCTGAGGAGACCAGCCCCTCTGGGAGGGAGCTATGAGGGGGGAAGTCTCCCACACATGGGAGAGCCCCCTCACTAGCTGGGAAGGACAGGGGGAGTTGCGGGGCCCCCAGAAGAGAGAGCAATAGCAGGTCTTCTGAGGGCAGAGTAGAGAGATCCCAGCACAATGGAGTCAGGCAGCACTCCCCAGCCAGAGAAGCTAATATGCTCACCTGTGGCAGTGGTGGAGGCTGGGCATCAAGGCTTGGGCTTCAGAGAACAGACCCCAAGGAGAGAGAGGGGGCTGGCTGCATGATAAAAGCCTGGGGGACAGGTGCACCAGCAAGATAGGCAGCTTGGGGAAAATCCTGGGCCAAAAAGAGAGGTAGGGGACTTTGATTTCAGAGTCCTTGGGAGGAAATTCCCTCTGCAAATGCACAGGCTGTGAAGCTGCCTGACTTGTGGCTGCTGGATCAAAAAGCCAGCTGCCCCACACCCCTCACCCACCTTGTGCACCACTGGGTCCCACCAAACAACAGCTAACCTGCCCACCACCCCACTCCCCTGCCAGCTCCACTGGCACATGGCCTGCCCACCCACAGCCATCAAAGATCCTGTGTGTAAGGCAAGTTATTGGCCACACCCTCCTGGTAACAGGGGAAGCCCACCAACACCAAGGGTCCCACAATCAAGACCAACTTCCCTGGAAGAATGCACAGAACACCTCAGGCTCACATTGACCTCTGCTGCTGCAAGCAGTCTCACAGATTTCAGTTAGACTATCATATCCCTCCCTATCCTGACCTGAAGTTGCAAGTAAGCCACAATCACCCTCTTTCATCACCTCTTGCCTGGGGTGGGGAGGACTGACTCCTGAGAGCAAACCACACATAAAGTAGGGACCAAAACCAAAACTGATGTCCTGGGACTGCAGGAACAAAGAAGAGAAAGAGAAACAGCCACAGGAGGAGCAGATTTAATGCCCACAATAGGCTTGATAGACCCTGCATCTGTAGATCACCTGAATAGGTGAGTGTTTTTACAATAGAGACTGTAAACATAGGGGACAACTGGGGACTGTGGGGACAAATACACACAGAACTAATACCATATCACACTCTGAGCTCTCCATAGTCCTCTCCACAGTAGGGGCAGAGCCGTACATAGAAGTATTGGAGGACTTTTTGTTATGCTTATCTTGTTTCTGGTTTTAGATATGTTAGCTAAATTTTTACCGTACATATGTGTACATGGGTTTGCTTGTAAGTGGTATGAGTACTCTCTTCTTTCTTTTCTTTGCACTCTCCTGCTCTTCTCATTGGTTTCTTTTCCTCTGCTCTTTCTGCAAGTGCAAGTGTGTACATCTAATTGTGTGATTTTGACTGATTAGAGTTGGTTTTACCACCAGTCTTGGGGATTTGTCTGTCCTTTCCCTTCCTTCCCTTTTTTCTAACTTTTTTCTTTGTTCTCCTTCTACCTCCTTTTTCTCTGTTCTGTGCCACTTCCAGGGTCTTGGTGCCCTGGCCACGGGTCAACCTGGACCTCTGAGACAGCAGAGCAGAGTCCAGAACATTGGACCACCAGAGAACTCCTGAACCCATGGAATATTAATCAGAAAATGTTATCCCAGAGTTCTTTTTCTCAACACCAAGCTCCAAATCCAAGCAAAGGTCAGCAAGCTTCAGTGCTTGACACTTCAAGCCAAACAGCAAAGAGATAAGAGGAATTTCTAGTAGACAGTATAGGGAAAGGAGACAGCAAATACTATAAATTAGACAAAATAGGAAAACAAAGAAATGCTTTATAGGCAAATGAACAAGATACAAATCCACAAGACCAAATAAATGAAGATTAAATTGGAAATTGCCTGGAAAAGAATTCAGAGTAATGATAGTAAAGATGATCCAAAATCTCACAAACAAAGAGAGAAAATACAAGAAACATTTAATAAGGACCTTGAAGAACTAAAGAGCAAACAAACAGTAATGAACAACACAATAACTGAAATTAAAAATACTTTAGATGGTATAAAAAGCAGAAAAACTGAAGCATAAGAATGAATAAGTGATTTGGAAGATAGAATGTGGGAAATAACTGCCACAGAGCATGCAAAAGAAAAAAAGAATAAAAAGAATGAAAGATGGTCTTCGAGACACAGGGGATAATAGGCAACATTCGAATCATAGGTGTCCCAGAAGAAGAAGAAGAAAAAAAAAAGGGACTGAGAAAATATTTGAGAAGACTATGGTGGAAAACTTCCCTCACATGGGAAAGGAAATAATTAACCAAGTCTAAGAAGTGAAGAGAGTCCCATATAGAATAAACACAAGGAGAAACACACCAAAGTACGTATTAATCAGACTAACAAAAATTAAACACAAACAAAAAATATTAAAAGCAGCAAGAGAAAAGGAGCAAATAAAACATAAGGGAAAACCCATAAGTATAACAGCTGATCTCTATGCAGAAACTCTGCAAGCCAGAAGGGAGTGGCTGTAGATAAATAAATTATTGAAAGAGAAAAACCTACAACCAAGAATACTCTACCCAGCAAGAATCTCATTCCTATTTGACAGAGAAATCAAAAACTTTACAGACAAGCAAAAGTGAAGAGAATTCAGCACAACAAAAGCAGCCTCACAACAACTGCTAAAGAAACTCCTCTAGGCTGTAAACACAAGACAAGAAAAAGACTTACAAAACACAGCCAAAACACTTAAGAAAATGGTAATAGGAACATACATGTCAATAATCACCTTAAATGTAAATGGATTAAATGCTCTAACCAAAAGACATGGACTGGCTGAATGGATGAAAAAACAAGTTCCTTATATGTGCTATCTGCAAGAAACTGATTGCAGACATAGGGACACATACAGATGGAAAGTAAGGGAATGGAAAAAGATATTCCATGCAAATGGAAGTCAAAAGAAAGCTAGTGTACCAACACTCATATCAGACAAATTAGACCTTAGAGTAAAAACTATTAAAAGAGACAGGGAACAAAACTACATAATGATCAAGGGATCAATCCAAGAAGAAGATATAGCAATTATAAATATCTTTGCATCCAACATTGGATTACCTCAATATATAAGGCAAATGCTAACAACCATAAAAGGGGAAATCGATAGTAACACAACAATAGTAGGAAACTTTAACACCCCACTTTTACCAATGGACAGATCATCCAAACAGAAAATATATAAGGAAACACAAGCTCTAAATGAGACATTAAAACATCTAGGCTTAAAGATGGTGGTGAAGTAGAGAGACGTGGAGTGCATCCCTCTCCACAGATGCATTGGGAATGCACGGAAGGACGCAGTAATTCCCGCGGAGAACCGGCTGGGCACCGGCAGATGGCCTCGGACACCAGAGGGGGCTGCTGGGATCCCGACATAGCCGGTAGGGAGGCATCTACGACGGCTCGAAGAGGGTGAAGCGGCAGAGCTGTAGCAGACGGGAGGGAGTGAGAAACATACGGAGGGTCCGCAGCGCAGCTCAGCGTTCCCGGACCGAGACATCGATCCACGGCTGAACGGAGGGTCCGGGAGCGGGAGCGTGGGAACCAGAGAGCTGGTTCAGGGTGAGAAACATTGTTGCCGGTAGGTTGACAGACCGAGAGGACAGGAGGGAGGAGGTCCACGGAGAGGAGTGCCCGTCCCTGAGAGCTGCCCGGCCATGATGGTGGCTGGAGGCTGCAGGCTCATGGGCGGGGGGGGGGGGGGGGGAGGAGCCGCATGCATAGCCTCTCTCTCTCTTTCGGTGCCTCTGCAACAGGCAGTGGAGAGACGCCCTCGGGCCAACTAAGGTGCTCAGGGATAACAAGCATCCTCAGGCGCTCGGGCGGGGCTAGATTAAAGCCCCTTGCAATGCCAGCAGCAGGGAGGCTGCCGAGAGAAAACAACAACAACAACAACAACAACAGCATCAAAAAGAAAAAAACCCCAAGAGAGGCTCGACTCTAAGACTTTCTGTTTACACCTGAGCCACCAGCGCCCTCTGCAACAGGCACGTCCAAGTCAGCCTGAAACAACAGTGCACCACTGCTCACTCACTCCCAGGAGAAGGAGCCACTATTGTACCCTTTCCTTCCCCACACACCGACGCTTACAGATGAACAATAAAGGAGCCTCTGCTGGTCACAGAATAACGCAAAAAAACCCAAGGCAAGGAGAAGGACACTTACAGCTGAGACGCTAAGGAAACAGAAATAGTAGTATCAGTACCTATTGAACTGGTCCATTCTGGGATCAGTTCTGGATTTTTTTTTCTTATTCTCTCTCTCTTTTATTTTATTTTATTTTTTATTAAATACGATCTTAGCCCTAAGGGATCTACAAGTTTTATAACATAATTTTTTAATGATATTTTTTATTCTTTTCTTTTTTTGCCTTTTTATATACTTCTATATCTAGCTAAGTTTTTGGTAGTACGGACAATATATCTCTCATATTTTCCTTTCATCCCTATCTTTTATACATTTCTATTCCTTTCTTTTTATTTGCATATTTTCAACCACATTATGCTCTTCTGTTCCCCTTTCTTCCAGCCATTTTAAGTTTATTTTATCTTAACATACTTATAAGCAACACTATTGGTCTGCTCAGACTCCTTGCTCTATTCCCCAATTGACGTACTGCCTTGGTATTTAATATTAGGCTTTTGTCTTTATCTTAGTTCTTAGTACACTTGTCTAATTACATTCTGAGAATCTCCATTCTCTCTGGTGGTACTCTAGCTCTTTTCTATATTTGATCCTAGCTTACAAAATCTCCCTGGATTGATGTTTGTATGTGTAGGGTGTTATTTGTTTGTTTGTTTGCTTTTGCTTTTGTCTCTGATTTGTTCTGTTTCAGTTGTCCATTTCTGTTGGGTTTCTCTTTGAATATCTGATAGCACACTGGGGTTCTGTCAGGTCTTTCTAGAGCATTATGTCCTAATGGATTCAGTAATTGTGTGTCTTATACATGTATGTGTTTCCTAGACTTAATATTCATTTAATCCAACACTTGGACATTCGTCTGAGGCTTGGACAGTATTCTATAAACACCTCTGTCGCCAGGACAAGCAACCCCAAAAGTTTGGACAACCACGAGGAAACAAAGAAACACCATGCAGGCAAAGGAGCAGGAAAAAAACCCACAAGACCAAATAAATGAGGAGGAAATAGGAAAAATGCCTGAAAAATAATTTAGAGTAATGATAGTAGAAATCATACAAAATCTCGATAACAAAATCGAGAAAGTACAAGAAACAGTTCATAAGAACTCAGAAAAACAAACAGCCATGGATAACAAAATAACTGAAATTAAAAATACTCTAGATGCTATAACCAGCAGAATGACTGAGGCAGAAGAATGAATAAGTGAGTTGGAAGATAGAATGGGGGAAATAAATGCCACAGAGAAGGAAAAAGATAAAAGAATAAAAAGAATAGAAGACAGTCTCAGAGACCTCAGTGATAACATTAAGCCTACCAACATTCGAATTATAGGCATCCCAGAAGAAGAAGAAAACAAGAAAGGGTCTGAGAAAATATTTGAAGAGGTTAAAGTGGAAAACTTCCCCAACATGGGAAAGGAAATAATTAACCAATTCCAAGAAGCACAGAGAGTCCCATACAGAATAAACCCAAGGAGAAATACACCAAGACACATATTAATCAAACTAATGACAATTAAACACAAAGAAAAAATATTAAAAGCAGCAAGAGAAAGGCAACAAAAAACATATAAGGGAAAACCCATAAGGATAACAGCTGACCTTTCTACAGAAACTCTGCAGGCCAGAAGGGGATACTCTGCACGATATACTGAAAGTCCTGAAGGAGAGAAACCTACAGCCAAGACTACTCTACCCAGCAAGAATCTCATTCAGATTTGAGGGAGAAATCAAAAGCTTTCCAGACAAGCAACAGTGAAGAGAATTCAGCACCACCAAACCAGCCTTACAGCAAGTGCTAAAGGAACTTCTCTAAGTAGGAAACACAAGAAAGGGAAAGCACCTACAAATACAAACCCCAAACAATTCAGAAAATGGTAATTGGAACACACATGTCAATAATCACTTTAAGTGTAAATGGATGAAATGCTCCAACCAAAAGACACAGACTGGCTGAATGGATACAAAAACAAGAACCTTCTATATGCTGCCTACAAGAAACCCACTTCAGACCAAGGGATACATATAGACTGAAAGGAAAGGGATGGAAAAAGATATTCCATGCAAATTTAAGTCAAAAGAATGCTGGAGTCGCAATACTCATATCAGACAAATTAGACTTGAAAGTAATGGCTATTTAAAGAGACAAGGAAGGACACTACATAATGATCAAGGGATCCATTCAAGAAGAACATATCACAATGGTAAATATCTATGCCCCTAATATAGGAGCACCTCAATACATAAGGCAAATGCTATCAGCTATAAAAGGGGATATTGACAGTAACACAATAATAGTGGGAGACTTGAACACCCCACTTACATCAATGGACAGATCATCCAAACAGAAAATAAATAAAGACACACAAGCTTTAAATGCCACATTAGACCATCTCGAATTAATTGATATTTATAGGATATTCCATCCAAAAACGAAAGACTACACTTTCTTCTCAAGTGCACAGGGAACATTTTCCAGGATAGATCACATCTTGGATCACAAATCATACCTCAGCAAATTCAAGAAAGTTGAAATCATATCAAGCATCTTCTCAGACCACAACGCCATGAGACTAGATATCAATTACAGGAAAAAAACTGCAAAAAATACAAACACATGGAGGCTAAACAATTCACTCTTAAACAACCAAGGAATCACTAAAGAAATCAAAGAGGAAATCAAAAAATATCTAGGAACAAATGACAATGAAAACACAACAACCAAAAACCTATGGGATGAAGCAAAAGCAGTTCTAAGAGGGAAGTTTATAGCCATACAGTCCTAACTTAAGAAACAAGAAAATGATTGAATAAACAACCTAACCTTACCCCTAAAACAACTAGAGAAAGAAGAACAAAGAGACCCCAAAGTGAGCAGAAGGAAATAAATCATAAAGATCAGAGAAGAAATAAATGAAAAAGAAAGGAAAGAAATCATAAGAAAAATAAATAAAACTAAAAGCTGGTTCTTTGAGAAGATTAACAAAATTGATAAACCATTAGCCAGACTCATCAAGAAAAGAAGGGAGAAGATGCAAATCAACAGGATTAGAAATGAAAAAGGAGAAGTAACAACAGACACGTCAGAAATACAAAACATCATGAGAGACTACTACAAGCAACTATATGCCAATCAATTGGATAACCTGGAAGAAATGGATACATTCTTAGAAAAATACAATCTTCCAAGACTGAACCAGGAAGAAATAGAAACCATGAACAGACCAATCACAAGTACGGAAATTGAGGCCGTGATTAAAAATCTCCCAACACACAAAAGCCCAGGACCAGATGGGTTCACGGGCAAATTCTATCAAACATTTCGAGAAGAGCTAACACCTATCCTTCTCAAACTCTTCCAAAATATTGCAGAAGGCAGAACACTCCCAAACTCATTCTACGAGGCTACCATCACCCTGATACCAAAACAGGGCAAAGATGTCACAAAAAAAGAAAACTACAGACCAATATCACTGATGAATATAGATGCAAAAATCCTCAACAAAATACTAGCTAACAGACTCCAACAGCACATTAAAAAAATCATACACCA